>NC_084733.1:94446609-94466609 GCF_033978785.1 Entelurus aequoreus
ACAAGACAGGGGAAGACCAGGACTATATACACATGAGGGAGGGTGACACAGGTGGCAACAAGACAGGGGAAGACCAGGACTATATACACATGAGGGAGGGTGACACAAGGTGGCAACAAGACAGGGGAAGACCAGGACTATATACACATGAGGGAGGGTGACACAGGTGGCAACAAGACAGGGGAAGACCAGGACTATATACACTTGAGAGAGGGTGACACAGGTGGCAACAAGACAGGGGAAGACCAGGACTATATACACTTGAGAGAGGGTGACACAGGTGGCAACAAGACAGGGGAAGACCAGGACTATATACACATGAGGGAGGGTGACACAGATGGCAACAAGACAGGGGAAGACCAGGACTATATACACATGAGGGAGGGTGACACAGGTGGCAACAAGACAGGGGAAGACCAGGACTATATACACATGAGGGAGGGTGACACAGGTGGCAACAAGACAGGGGAAGACCAGGACTATATACACTTGAGAGAGGGTGACACAGGTGGCAACAAGACAGGGGAAGACCAGGACTATATACACATGAGGGAGGGTGACACAGGTGGCAACAAGACAGGGGAAGACCAGGACTATATACACATGAGGGAGGGTGACACAGGTGGCAACAAGACAGGGGAAGACCAGGACTATATACACATGAGGGAGGGTGACACAGGTGGCAACAAGACAGGGGAAGACCAGGACTATATACACATGAGGGAGGGTGACACAGGTGGCAACAAGACAGGGGAAGACCAGGACTATATACACATGAGGGAGGGTGACACAGGTGGGCACAATCAGGCAATCAGGAGAGACATCAGACCAGTGACACAGGAGGAAGGGCAAGTGGCCTAAAACGAGAGGAGGATTAGAATTTTCAAAATAAAACAGGAAGTGTGCCAGACAACCCCAAAACAGGACTTCCCTCACCACGGTGTGACAACTATAAGCCGCAGATGTGTAGGTTTTGAAATGAGTTAATAACAAATAAAGAAATTGTAAATATTTATTAACATACCATAATTGTATCAGCAGTAGAACGGCTGATCAAACAAAACAGAAGTCATGGTCATGGACCCACTAGCTGCGCAAGCTAGCTCTCCAATCAGCTAAACTGACTCAATAACTCCACGGTGACGTTTTGGTGAATTTACGAAACTGAAACTATACAAAAAGAATGCCATTTTCAGTTAATAATGAAAACACGGACACTTGTTAGCATATTTGCTAATGCTCACGACGCTAGCTTGATTACATTACGATAGCATGTATCAAATATTAAAACACTCCTACAGACATCACACACGGTTTAGTAAGGAATAATAGTTTTAGTTATATTGTAAAACTTACAAACGTGGCTTGGAGTGATGAATGAAGAATCCTATGGACAGATGCAGTTGTAGACGAAACGGGATATACTTCCGGTTCAAGGCACGAAACAGGATGTACATTTTCAACCAGCAGCATCTGCAGTGAGCGAACTCGTCCAAAAGATGGCACAAATAACACACCTTTTCAGTGTCTCTGTTGGTGTTATGTGAAATCTATTTATTAGCCACACCGTGGACTCAAAGCGTAGGATAGCAATGAGCGGCTTAAAGTGGATAAAAAAGGGTAATTCATGACTGCTGCTGTGTTCTGCTCCAGACCCACAACAGCTCACCCTGAGACAGAGCCCAGTAGAAAATGGTTGAACAGTTCTTTATGTTCCCTACTTCAATAAGCGTGGATAAAGGCTTCACAGCATTTTGAAAAGTACATTGTGATGGTTTCCTTCAATCCAGTCTGAGAAGTCTTCCTGCTGGAGCGTTCAAGCCGCTGAGCTCTCTGGAGATGTTGGTTCTGGACAACAATCTTCTGGCTTCACTCAGCAACTTCATGTTGAGTGGCCTGACTGTGCTGCAGGTAACATACTTATCAACACAAATCATAGCATACTTATCAACACAAATCATAACATACTTATCAACACAAATCATAACATACTTATCAACCCAAATCATAACATACTTATCAACCCAGATCATAACATACTTATCAACCCAAATCATAACATACTTATCAACACAAATCATAACATACTTATCAACACAAATCATAACATACTTATCAACCCAAATCATAACATACTTATCAACACAAATCATAACATACTTATCAACCCAAATCATAACATACTTATCAACCCAAATCATAACATACTTATCAACCCAAATCATAACATACTTATCAACCCAAATCATAACATACTTATCAACCCAAATCATAACACAATTATCAACCCAAATCCTAACATACTTATCAACCCAAATCATAACATACTTATCAACCCAAATCATGACATATTTATCAACCCAAATCATAACATACTTATCAACCCAAATCATAACATACTTATCAACCCAAATCATAACATACTTATCAAGCCAAATCATAACATACTTATCAACCCAGATCATAACATACTTATCAACCCAAATCATAACATACTTATCAACCCAAATCATAACATACTTATCAACCCAGATCATAACATACTTATCAACCCAAATCATAACATACTTATCAACCCCGATCATAACATACTTATCAACCCAAATCATAACATACTTATCAACCCAAATCATAACATACTTATCAACCCAAATCATAACATACTTATCAACCCAAATCATGACATACTTATCAACCCAAATCATAACATACTTACCAACCCAAATCATAACATACTTATCAACCCAAATCATAACATACTTATCAACCCAAATCATAACATACTTATCAACACAAATCATAACATACTTATCAACCCAAATCATAACATACTTATCAACACAAATCATAACATACTTATCAACCCAAATCATAACATACTTATCAACCCAAATCATAACATACTTATAAACCCAAATCATAACATACTTGTCAACACAAATCACAACATACTTATCAACCCAAATCATAACATACTTATCAACCCAAATCATAACATACTTGTCAACACAAATCACAACATACTTATCAACCCAAATCATAACATACTTATCAACCCAAATCATAACATACTTATCAACACAAATCATAACATACTTATCAACAAAAATCACAACATACTTATCAACCCAAATCATAACATACTTATCAACCCAAATCATAACATACTTATAAACCCAAATCATAACATACTTGTCAACACAAATCACAACATACTTATCAACCCAAATCATAACATACTTATCAACCCAAATCATAACATACTTGTCAACACAAATCACAACATACTTATCAACCCAAATCATAACATACTTATCAACCCAAATCATAACATACTTATCAACACAAATCATAACATACTTATCAACCCAAATCATAACATACTTATCAACCCAAATCATAACATACTTATCAACCCAAATCATAACATACTTATCAACAAAAATCACAACATACTTATCAACCCAAATCATAACATACTTATCAACCCAAATCATAACATACTTATCAACCCAAATCACATTGTATCAAGATGTTACACCTTTGTTCTAAAACTCAATGATACCGCATGTTTTATACAAGTCTTTCTTTTCAGCTGCTGGTATCAAAAATGTTCTTTGTGGTGTCAAACTAAAACCTCCCAATGCATCTCATACTGTATGAATAATGACAAGTGATATCCACCTCTACTGTATGAATAATGACAAGTGATATCCACCTCTACTGTATGAATAATGACAAGTGATATCCACTTCTACTGTATGAATATTGACAAGTGATATCCACCGCTACTGTATGAATAATGACAAGTGATATCCACCACTACTGTATGAATAATGACAAGTGATATCCACCGCTACTGTATGAATAATGACAAGTGATATCCACCTCTACTGTATGAATAATGACAAGTGATATCCACCTCTACTGTATGAATAATGACAAGTGATATCCACTTCTACGGTATGAATATTGACAAGTGATATCCACCGCTACTGTATGAATAATGACAAGCGATATCCACCGCTACTGTATGAATAATGACAAGTGATATCCACCTCTACTGTATGAATAATGACAAGTGATATCCACCACTACTGTATGAATAATGACAAGCGATATCCACCGCTACTGTATGAATAATGACAAGTGATATCCACCTCTACTGTATGAATAATGACAAGTGATATCCACCTCTACTGTATGAATAATGACAAGTGATATCCACCTCTACTGTATGAATAATGACAAGTGATATCCACCTCTACTGTATGAATAATGACAAGTGATATCCACCTCTACTGTATGAATAATGACAAGTGATATCCACCACTGCGTTATGAATAATGACAAGTGATATCCACCACTACTGTATGAATAATGACAAGTGGTATCCACCGCTACTGTATGAATAATGACAAGTGATATCCACCTCTACTATATGAATAATGACAAGTGATATCCTTATTCTCTGCATTTGACCCATCACCCTTGATCACCCCCTGGGTGATCAAGGGTGATGAGGGGAGCAGTGAGGAGCAGTGAGCAGCAGCGGTGGCCGAGCCCGGGAATAATTTTTGGTGATTTAACCCCTAATTCCAAGCCTTGATGCTGAGTGCCAAGCAGGGAGGTAATGGCTCCCATTTTTATAGTCTTTGGTATGACTCGGCCGGGGTTTGAACTCACAACCTACCCATCTCAGGGCGGACACTCTAACCACTAGGCCACTGAGTACAAACCACTAGGCCACTGAGTACAGCTTGTTTAGGGAGCCCAGTGAGAAGACCATTACAGTCTGGAGACCAAGGCATGGACTAGTCTGATTTAGACATTCTTCATCTGATTTTGGCAATACTTTTCAGTGGTAAAAAGGTCTTAAAGTTCAAGTCTGAGTCCATCATTACCCTTAAATGTCTAACCTGATTATTAGCTTTCAGGAAAAGGGTTTCAAGGTGACTAATAATAGTCTCTACTTGCTTCTGTGGGCCAAAGACAAAGATTTCTGTTTTGTCGGAGTTCAGCTGAAGAAAACGGTTGTCTGGTCTGGGTTTCACAAGGTGTTCAACTCTCAACTAGGAACTCTACCTGAGGAACAACGATCTGGAACACCTGCCGGCTGACGTCTTCAAGGACATGACAAAACTTTCTCAACTGGGGCTGAGTGGAAACCGCCTGAAGGCGCTGGATGGAAACTTGCTGGCCCAAATTCCTTGTAAGGCTGCGATCGTCTCCCGATGGTGAAAAACGAACTCTCTGGGATTTGCTAACGTTTGTCTCTCTGGCGCACTTCCTAGCCCTGAAGAAGTTGCACCTCCACAACAATCCATGGCTGTGTGACTGCAACGTGGTCCAGTTGGTGCGCTGGATGAGACACACCAACGTCACCCTGTCACCTCGGGAGGCCTTGAAGTGTCAAAGTCCTCCCGAGTTGCGAAAGAAGACCTTGGGCACCCTCCAGGAATGGAAGCTGCTTTGCCACACCTGAACTCCTAATAACGATTGTTCTTCCTGGCATATTGTATGTTGCCACACCCTGCTCACATGAAGGCATCACCACAGTATTTTCAGCGCAGAGGAAAAGAAGTAAAAAGCAGCGTTTCTCATCGGGCTAAGTGTGAGATTATTTTTATAATCGCATATTGCTCGTCTGCGCAGGTTTTGGAAAGTGAAAGATTACTTACGGCGGGATTACATTAATCCAATTTCGACTTGAGTGGTTTCTGTAATCTTTTTAGGCTACGCCAGACTCAAATACTGCACACAGACATCATAATAAGTAGCAATACGATGATAATGTTGCCAAATACCACAATATGGTTCGCACTACCCTGGCAAAAGTCAGTTTCCCACCTAGGCCTTCAGTGGTATTAAAGTTAAAGTGCCAATGATTGTCACACACACACACACACACACACACACACACACACACACACACACACACACACACACACACACACACACACACACACACACACACACACACACACACACACACACACACACACACACACACACACACACACACACACACACACACACACACACACACACACACACACACACACACACACACACACACACACACACACACACACACACACACACACACACCAGGTGTGGCACAATTATTCTCTGCATTATTAACGTCTGAAAAATCCGGTAGTCCATAAAAAAAAAAAATCTGTCCCCCAGCCTTTGAACTATGAGTGGCAACTTTATGAGACTCTCATTATTCATCTTGACCTAGAAAAAAAGCTTGTTTTGATGTTTTTTGGTATCAAAAGCCTTTGGAGCCGAGCTAGCTGACTAAGCACTTGTTTAGTCGTTCCAATGAAGGTGCATGTTGTTATGGAACCACTAAGTACTGCCAACATTATTAGTCCACATCCACTGGGACGAGCTTGCTGTGCACTGAACATTTACACCCACTGATCAGGAAGCAGAGGCCCTTTTTAGGGGGGGGGGGGGGGCTTCATATAAATATAAACCTAATCCATTATTATAACTGGAAAAGTTGTTGTGTAAAATGACATTAACAGTAAATACTTAAGTTGTTGTGTAAAATGACATTAACAGTAAATACTTAAGTTGTAGTATAAAATGACATTAACAGTAAATACTTATAGGCCTACTGAAATTATTCTTTAAAATTTAAACGGGGATAGCAGATCCATTCTATGTGTCATACTTGATCATTTCGCGATATTGCCATATTTTTGCTGAAAGGATTTAGTAGAGAAAATCGACGATAAAGTTCGCAACTTTTGCTCGCTGATAAAAAAAAAGCCTTGCCTGTACCGGAAGTAGTGTGACGTCACAGGAGCTAGTATTCCTCAGAATTCCCCGTTGTTTGCAATGGAGCGAGAGAGATTCTGACCGAGAAAGTGACAATTACCCCATTAATTTGAGCGAGGATGAAAGATTCGTAGATGAGGAACGTTACAGTGAAGGACTTGAGAGGCAGTGATGGACGTATCTTTTTTCGCTCTGACCGTAACTTAGGTACAAGCTGGCTCATTGGATTCCACACTCTCCTTTTTCTATTGTGGATCACAGATTTGTATTTTAAACCACCTGGGATACTATATCCTCTTGAAAATGGGAGTCGAGCATGCGAAATGGACATTCAGTGCCTTTTATCTCCACGACAATACATCGGTGACACACTTAGCTACTGAGCTAACGTGATAGCATCGTTCTCAAATGAAAATAGAAACAAAATAAATAAACCCCTGACTGGAAGGATAGACAGAAGATCAACAATACTATTAAACCATGTACATGTAACTACACGGTTAATAATTCTCAGCCTGGTAAGGCTTAACAATGCTGTTGCTAACGACGCTAAGGCTAATTTAGCAACTTAGCAACCGGACCTCACAGAACTATGATAAAACATTAACGCTCCACTTACGCCAGCCAGCCCTCATCTTCCCATCAACACCCGTGCTCACCTGCGTTCCAGCGATCGACGGCGCGACGAAGGACTTCATCCGTGGGTTTGGCGGCAAGCATCGGCTAGGCGTAGTAAGTAGTCCTTGTTGTGTTGCTGTAAGTATTGTACTTAGCTGCTAAGACACCGATCAATCCCACCTACAACGTTCTTCTTTGCAGCCTCCATTGTTCATTAAACAAATTGCAAAAGATTCACCAACACAGATGTCCAGAATACTGTGGAATTTTGTCGAAAAAAACAAGAGGTTTTTCTATCGGGTTCGATGGGGTCCAAACACTTCCGTGGATTTTGTGACGTCACGCGCATAAATCATATCCAAAGGAGTTTTTCAACCGGAAGTGTGGCGGGAATTTTAAAATGTCACTTTCTAAGTGAACCCGGCCGTATTGGCATGTGTTGCAATGTTAAGATTTCATCATTGATATATAAACTATCAGACTGCGTGGTCGCTAGTAGTGGCTTTCAGTAGGCCTTTAAGTTGTTGTGTAAAATGACATTAACAGTAAATACTTAAGTTGTTGTGTAAAATGACATTAACAGTAAATACGTAAGTTGTTGTGTAAAATGGCATTAACAGTAAATACTTAAGTTGTTGTGTAAAATGACATTAACAGTAAATACTTAAGTTGTTGTGTAAAATGACATTAACAGTAAATACTTAAGTTGTTGTGTAAAATGACATTAACAGTAAATACTTAAGTTGTTGTGTAAAATGACATTAACAGTAAATACTTAAGTTGTTGTGTAAAATGACATTAACAGTAAATACTTAAGTTGTTGTGTAAAATGACATTAACAGTAAATACTTAAGTTGTTGTGTAAAATGGCATTAACAGTAAATACTTGTTTACTGGTGTTCATCTGTTCCTGACTGGGGTAAATGAATTTCCACAAAGTAGGAATTATTCATCATAAATCAGATAATTGTATAGCTCCAGCTAATAAGCATGTAAATATGTGATTGAATAAGGTGAGAACATACACAATATTGCCAAAAAGCCACCTGCCTGGACTCACATATGACCTTGAAGTGCCATCCCATGGAATTGTCCAACATGTTTTGGTATCCTGGAGCATTCAAAGTTCCTTTCACTGGAACTAAGAGGCTAAAGCCCAACTCCCGAAAACCCAACCCCACACCATAATTCCTCCTCCAGCAAATGTCACACTCGGCACAATGCAGATGGCAGTGATCAGTTTGTGTTTTATATGTAAGAAGTGTACCTTTATTGAAGTATGATTATTGCACATTACAACTGTTGTGAACTTGAGACTCAAGACCTGGGGCCCGAGTGCAAACACAGTCCAGTGATTGATGGGTGATGTGGCTGTGGGAAACCACCGAGTGCTAGAATCCTGTTCCGACTGTGTGCACTCCTCTTTCTGACAGGGTGAAACATTTCACACCTTATTGTTTCACTGCGGGTGGAAAGGTCGAAGACTTTTATCTCAATGTTCCTGTTCAGTGTTGCAGGGGAACGTCTTTGGGAATAAACCTAACCTCTTTTAGACCAGGAGTGGCCACACCTTTTCTGCTACTTTTTTCTATTTTCTTTGTAGCAAGTGAAGGGGATCATTCATATATATCATTTATATTGATTCATTTATGAAAGAGATGTTAACATGTTTAATGATAATACAAGCATGTTTCTTTCATGAAGACAAGAATATAAGTTGATGACTTGCATTGATAGGAATCACACAGTAGTGATGATAACTTCCACCTTTTACAATGGAGGAACAAAACTCCTCCTTCCTGTCCAATACCACATGGAAGTGCTTGCTTCTTGTTTGTCCAATGTCAGGAAGTGTTGGTGAACAACCCCAAGATGCAGAGATGGCAGGTTTGATACAGGAAAACATGGTTTTAATGTCCAGGTAGAACACAAACCAGGAGACAGGAAACAGCAAACAGGAATCAGGAACCAGGGAACAGTTCACAGCAAACAGGAAACGGCATACAGGACATAGCAAACAGTCCACAGAATACAGTTAACAACTACGATACTCCAGCACTGACTGGAGGGCGAGGCAGGTCTAAATAGCAGCCGGCTGATTGACACCAGGTGAGGTGCTATTCGGGGAAACAGCGCTCAGGTAGACAAGCAGGAAAACTGAACAAAAATAAGAGCGCTGACCAAACTGATAACCTCCACATTTTCAAATGGAGGAGAAAACAAGTCCTCCTTTCTGTCCAATACCACATCAATCAATCAATCAATCAATCAATCAATGTTTATTTATATAGCCCTAAATCACAAGTGTCTCAAAGGGCTGTACAAGCCACAAACAACATCCTCGGTACAGAGCCCACATACGGGCAAGGAAAACTCACCCCAGTGGGACGTCAATGTGAATGACTATGAGAAACCTTGGAGAGGACCGCATATGTGGGTAACCCCGCCCCTCTAGGGGAGACCGAAAGCAATGGATGTCGAGTGGGTCTGACATAATATTGTGAAAGTCCAGTCCACAGTGGATCCAACACGTCAGCGAAAGTCCAGTCCATAGTGGGGCCAGCAGGAAACCATCCCGAGCGGAGACGGGTCAGCAGCGTAGAGATGTCCCCAACCGATGCACAGGCTAGCGGTCCACCCCGGGTCCCGACTCTGGACAACCAGCACTTCATCCGTGGCCACCGGACCTGTGCAACTCCCCCTCCATAAGGGAGAGGGAAGCAGAGGAGAAAAGAAAAGAAAAGAAACGGCAGATCAACTGGTCTAAAAAGGGAGTCTATTTAAAGTGAAAGTTTGTCCATCTTCCATACTCCTTTTTATACACTTTACAAGAAATACATTGGCGGCAAACTCCCTAGCTTGCTAGCTTTCTGACACCCTTATTTTGTTAGCGCAGGCAGGATGGAGCAGGGCCTTTATTGTGAAGACAGGAACTGTGCAGTCAGTCTTCAGAGTTTTGGTGCAAGAGTCTGTTGAAATAAAATGTTTTTTCTGGCCTTCCTGTCGGTCGTTTTTTCTTAATAATGATGTGGCAGCAGCCAGCGTCATCTCACAAGACCCTCGGGTGTTGTGAATGTCAATCAAGTGACCAAAGTCACGTCTTGGTGAAGATTGATGATCCATCATTTTTAGATCTATTTTTTTATGCCTGGCTGGTGATGGACTGACCTACCCTCCACCATCCACTGACACACCCTCCACCATCCACCGCTAGCTGGTGATCCACATAATGGCCACCCCTGGTTTACATGCTATCTTGTGGTTGGTAGTGGCATGGAGAGTTACAGTATGTGTTACCAAGACCATGAACATCTGTCCATTGATGGGTTCATTCAACTCTGGACGTTCCTAATGACCACCGTGATCGCCCCTACTTCCTGTGGTGGACTCCTGCTGTACCCAACCCAAAGTTCCATGTGGAAGAAAAAACCCCTCTAACAAATCCCATCCAACCTTAGTAGCGCCACCATGTGTGTGTGCTTCATCCTGCAATGAAGCTGGGAGATGTTCTTTCTGTCTGGGGTGTTGCACAATTTGAATAGTGATGTCATCAGATGATGATGTCATCAGATGATGATGTCATCAGATGATGATGTCATCAGATGACTGCAGATGTGTTCAGTAACTCATCGTTCAACCATCGCACTCCACCACTCACAAACAACCCCCAGTACGCATCTCTGCTACAGTCTGTAGTTCAGGCTTGGGGTTTTGCTTTGTGGGCAGAATAATCTTTCAGCAGGAAGAGTGTTTGGACTCCAGAGTGCAGAGTGGTAGTCACACTAGATGAGGCGACGCTGACAGAAGGACTTCAAGCAGAAGTAAGTTGGAGATTGCACCGTTTGTCACTGGGCTGGAATGTACAAAGCATGGTAATGAGCATCATTCAAGTGCTCTTATCACACCTAAAGACTTCACAGACGCTTCAACACATTCTGATCAAGACTTGCATGTCAACACATTCTGATCAGGACTTGCATGTCAACACATTCTGATCAGGACTTGCATGTCAACACATTCTGATCAGGACTTAAACAAGTTGAAAAACTTATTCAGGTGTTACCATTTAGCGTTTTCTATTCGGGCTCCAATACTATGGAATGCCCTCCCGGTAACAGTTAGAGATGCTACCTCAGTAGAAGCATTTAAGTCCCATCTTAAAACTCATTTGTATACTCTAGCCTTTAAATAGACTCCCTTTTTAGACCAGTTGATCTGCCGTTTCTTTTCTTTTCTTTTCTACTCTGCTTCCAACCCGGGGTGGACCGCTAGCCTGTTCATCGGATGGGGACATCTCTACGCTGCTGACCCGTCTCCACTCGGGATGGTTCCTGCTGGCCCCACTATGGACTGGACTTTCGCTGATGTGTTGGATCCACTGTGGACTGGACTTTCACAATATTATGTCAGACCCACTCCACATCCATTGCTTTCGGTCTCCCCTAGAGGGGGGGGGGGGGGGGTTACCCACATATGCGGTCCTCTCCAAGGTTTCTCATAGTCATTCACATTGACGTCCCACTGGGGTGAGTTTTCCTTGCCCGTATGTGGGCTCTGTACCGAGGATGTCGTTGTGGCTTGCACAGCCCTTTGAGACACTTGTGATTTAGGGCTATACAAATAAACATTGATTGATTGATTGATTGATAGTGGTCAATTGTACGGAATATGTACTTCACTGCAACCTACTAATAAAAGTCTCAATCAATCAAAATAAAGACTTGCATGTCAACACATTCTGATCAGGACTTGCATGTCAACACATTGTGATCAGGACTTGCATGTCTGCTTGGATCTCTTTAAGGAGAAACCAGTGGTTTGTAGCCCTGGGGAAGATACATAATGATAATGATACCACGTGAAACAAAACATTAATTCCCTCATTGACATTTTTAAAAGAAAGAAACATTGGTTCTGTGGAAGAGAAAGTGAACACGAAAGATAACCATGGATTTGGATCTCTAAGCTAACTAGTACCGTGTCAGCGCTTTCTACCGCTTGTCCTTCTGGAGTTATTCAACAGCTTCTGTGAGGAACTGGCATGGCTGCAGTTTTTGAGAGCCCAAGATGCAGGAACCAGCGGCGGTGAGAAGGTAAGCTGATCTTTATTATCATCAACAGAAATAAAGCAGTCTTGCACATTCTTCTATCCATTCGTCCATCCATCCATCCGTCAGTCCTTCTATCCATTCTTCTATCCATTCATCCATCCATCCATCCGTCAGTCCTTCTATCCATTCTTCTATCCATCCGTCAGACCTTCTATCCATTCTTCCATACATCAGTCAGTCAGTCCTTCTATCCATTCTTCCATCCATCAGTCAGTCCTTCTATCCATTCTTCCATCCATCCGTCAGTCCTTCTATCCATTCTTCCATCCATCCGTCAGTCTTTCTATCCATTCTTCCATCCATCAGTCAGTCCTTCTATCCATTCTTCCATCCATCCGTCAGTCCTTCTATCCATTCTTCCATCCATCCGTCAGTCTTTCTATCCATTCTTCCATCCATCCGTCAGTCCTTCTATCCATTCTTCCATCCATCAGTCAGTCCTTCTATGCATTCTTCTATCCATCCGTCAGTCCTTCTATCCATTCTTCCATCCATCAGTATATCCTTCTATCCATTCTTCCATCCATCAATCAGTCCCTCTGTCCATTCTTCCATCCATCATTCAGTCCTTCTATCCATTCTTCCATCCATCCGTCAGTCCTACTGTGCATTCTTCTATCCATCAGTTAGTCCTTCTATCCATTCTTCCACCCATCAGTTAATCCTTCTATCCATTCTTCCATCCATCAGTCAGTCCTTCTATCCATTCTTCCATCCATCAGTTAATCCTTCTATCCATTCTTCCATCCATCAGTTAATCCTTCTATCCATTCTTCCATCCATCAGTCAGTCCTTCTATCCATTCTTCCATCCATCCGTCAGTCCTTCTATCCATTCTTCCATCCATCCGTCAGTCTTTCTATCCATTCTTCCATCCATCCGTCAGTCCTTCTATCCATTCTTCCATCCATCAGTCAGTCCTTCTATGCATTCTTCTATCCATCCGTCAGTCCTTCTATCCATTCTTCCATCCATCAGTATATCCTTCTATCCATTCTTACATCCATCAATCAGTCCCTCTGTCCATTCTTCCATCCATCATTCAGTCCTTCTATCCATTCTTCCATCCATCCGTCAGTCCTACTGTGCATTCTTCTATCCATCAGTTAGTCCTTCTATCCATTCTTCCATCCATCAGTTAATCCTTCTATCCATTCTTCCATCCATCAGTCAGTCCTTCTATCCATTCTTCCATCCATCAGTTAATCCTTCTATCCATTCTTCCATCCATCAGTTAATCCTTCTATCCATTCTTCCATCCATCAGTCAGTCCTTCTATCCATTCTTCTATCCATCCGTCAGTCCTTCTATCCATTCTTCCATCCATCAGTTAATCCTTCTATCCATTCTTCCATCCATCAGTCAGTCCTTCTATCCATTCTTCCATCCATCAGTCAGTCCTTCTATCCATTCTTCCATCCATCAGTTAATCCTTCTATCCATTCTTCCATCCATCAGTTAATCCTTCTATCCATTCTTCCATCCATCAGTTAATCCTTCTATCCATTCTTCCATCCATCAGTCAGTCCTTCTATGCATTCTTCTATCCATCCGTCAGTCCTTCTATCCATTCTTCCATCCATCAGTATATCCTTCTATCCATTCTTCCATCCATCAATCAGTCCCTCTGTCCATTCTTCCATCCATCATTCAGTCCTTCTATCCATTCTTCCATCCATCCGTCAGTCCTACTGTGCATTCTTCTATCCATCAGTTAGTCCTTCTATCCATTCTTCCATCCATCAGTTAATCCTTCTATCCATTCTTCCATCCATCAGTCAGTCCTTCTATCCATTCTTCCATCCATCAGTTAATCCTTCTATCCATTCTTCCATCCATCAGTTAATCCTTCTATCCATTCTTCCATCCATCAGTCAGTCCTTCTATCCATTCTTCTATCCATCCGTCAGTCCTTCTATCCATTCTTCCATCCATCAGTTAATCCTTCTATCCATTCTTCCATCCATCAGTCAGTCCTTCTATGCATTCTTCTATCCATCCGTCAGTCCTTCTATCCATTCTTCCATCCATCAGTATATCCTTCTATCCATTCTTCCATCCATCAATCAGTCCCTCTGTCCATTCTTCCATCCATCATTCAGTCCTTCTATCCATTCTTCCATCCATCCGTCAGTCCTACTGTGCATTCTTCTATCCATCAGTTAGTCCTTCTATCCATTCTTCCATCCATCAGTTAATCCTTCTATCCATTCTTCCATCCATCAGTCAGTCCTTCTATCCATTCTTCCATCCATCAGTTAATCCTTCTATCCATTCTTCCATCCATCAGTTAATCCTTCTATCCATTCTTCCATCCATCAGTCAGTCCTTCTATCCATTCTTCTATCCATCCGTCAGTCCTTCTATCCATTCTTCCATCCATCAGTTAATCCTTCTATCCATTCTTCCATCCATCAGTCAGTCCTTCTATCCATTCTTCCATCCATCAGTCAGTCCTTCTATCCATTCTTCCATCCATCAGTTAATCCTTCTATCCATTCTTCCATCCATCAGTTAATCCTTCTATCCATTCTTCCATCCATCAGTTAATCCTTCTATCCATTCTTCCATCCATCAGTCAGTCCTTCTATCCATTCTTCCATCCATCAGTCAGTCCTTCTATCCATTCTTCCATCCATCAGTTAATCCTTCTATCCATTCTTCCATCCATCAGTCAGTCCTTCTATCCATTCTTCCATCCATCCGTCAGTCCTTCCATCCATTCTTCCATCCATCCATCAGTCCTTCCATCCATTCTTCCATCCATCAGTTAATCCTTCTATCCATTCTTCCATCCATCAGTCAATCCTTCTATCCATTCTTCCATCCATCCGTCAGTCCTTCCATCCATTCTTCCATCCATCCATCAGTCCTTCCATCCATTCTTCCATCCATCAGTTAATCCTTCTATCCATTCTTCCATCCATCAGTCAATCCTTCTATCCATTCTTCCATCCATCCGTCAGTCCTTCCATCCATTCTTCCATCCATCCATCAGTCCTTCCATCCATTCTTCCATCCATCCATCAGTCCTTCTGTCCATCAGTGAGTCCTTCTGTCCATGTTTTGGTCCATCCATCCTTTAGTCAACCCATCTTTCAGTCATTACATCCGTCTGACCATCCATCCTTCAATGAAAGGTCCACATTTCAAAGTGACCAGGGAAGTGGTAAACAGGGTTTAGATGTACGTACCATATAGTCCAGTTTAAGTTGGACTATGACAGTAATTCAATTAATACAATCAATTTCACGAGTACGACCTCACATAAAATAATGTACGGTCCTTTTCCTGCAGATTGTTCCTACAGCCGCTGCTTCTTCACCTTGGCTCATCTTTTGAGGGCACCACATCAAAGGGAATACGTACTGTATCTGCACAACTTTGTGTGTGTGTGTGTGTGTGTGTGTGTGTGTGTGTGTGTGTGTGTACGTTCATCCTGGCCTGCACGTACGTACCGAGCTTGTTATTCAGAGCGCACATCCCCTGGGGGAGGCCATCCTGCAGCTAATCCACCTTTGTGGGGTCACAATGCTGATATTCTAGTGCACTAATAGTCTGCAGCATATGCTGTGCATGCTGTGGCAGTGTCCTCTCTTATTATTAGTATTATTATCAAATAGTCTGCAGCATATGCTGTGCATGCTGTGGCAGTGTCCTCTCTTATTATTAGTATTCTTATCAAATAGTGTGCAGCATATGCTGTGCATGCTGTGGCAGTGTCCTCTCTTATTATTAGTATTATTGTTATCAAATAGTGTGCAGCATATGCTGTGCATGCTGTGGCAGTGTCCTCTCTTATTATTAGTATTATTGTTATCAAATAGTGTGCAGCATATGCTGTGCATGCTGTGGCAGTGTCCTCTCTTATTGTGTACTGTTCCCAGTCTTCCCTACTGCCGACCCCTGGTGTTGATGTGTCCTCATCCCTTCCTGTCCTTTGCTCCAAGGTTGGTGGCCCCTTTTGCTTTTGGAGATATTGCACACTTTGCTCACCACCTCGCAGCTTTCAACCTTGAGGGAAACACTGTAGCAAATCAAAGCAAACAGAGATTGAGCACATGCCTGACTAAAAAAGGATGACACACTGTGGGGCAGACCCATCAGGCCCTTTGAGTCGGGACGGGTGGGAGGAAGCTTCAGCGACACGAGTTCAAGATGTAGCAACTGACAGGCAGGTGACGAGCGCAAAATAATGTACAAACTACAAAAGCAGTGAAGTTGTCACGTTGTGTAAATGGTAAATAAAAAGAGAATACAAGAAATCCTTTTCAACTTATATTCAATTGAATAGACTGCAAAGACAAGATATTTAACGTTCAAACTGATAAACGTTGTTATTTTTGGCAAATAATCATGAACTTAGAATTGAATGGCAGCAACACATTGCAAAAAGTCGAGTTCACGCACTCTTTTGTAACACGTGGCTTGGCATTGTCTTGCTGAAATAAGCAGGGGCGTCCATGATAACGTTGCTTGGATGGCAACATACTCTATATTGCCAAAAGTATTTGGCCACCCATCCAAATGATGAGAATCACTAATAACTTGTGTATCAAATCAAGCACTTAGGCATGGAGACTGTTTCTACAAACATGTGTGAAAGAATGGGCGGCTCTCAGTGATTTCCAGCGTGGAACTGTCACAGGATGCCACCCGTGCAACAAATCCAGTCCTGAAATTTCCTCGCTCCTAAATATTCCAAAGCCAACTTTATTAGAAGAAAAGTGAAGAGTTTGGGGAACAACAGCAACCAAGTGGTAGGCCAGGTAAACTGCCAGAGAGGTCAGCATAGTGCAAAGACTTTCTGCACAGTCAGAGCTCCAAACTTCATGTCACCTTCCAATTAGCCCACGTACAGTACGCAGAGAGCTTCATGGAATGGGCTTCCACGGCCGTGCAGCTGCATCTAAGCCATACATCACCAAGTCCAATGCAAAGCGTGGGATGCAGTGGTGTAAAGGACATCACCACTGGACTCTAGAGCAGTGGAGACGCCTTCTCTGTACTGATGAATCACACTTTTACATCTGATGGACCAGTCTGGGTTTGGAGGTTGCCAGGAGAACGCTACATTTCGGACCGCATTGTGCCGGGTGTGAAATTTGGTGGAGGAGGAATTATGCTGTGGGGTTGGTTTTTCAGGAGTTGGGCTTGGCCCCTTAGTTCCAGTGAAAGGAACTTTGAATGCTCCAGGATACCAAAACATGTTGGACAATTCCAAGGGATGGCACTTCATACTTTTGGCAATGTAGTATATGTTGGTCCTAAAGCTGTATGTTACCCATCCATCCATCCATTTTCTACCGCTTATTCCCTTCGGGGTCGCGGGGGGCGCTGGAGCCTATCTCAGCTACAATCGGGCGGAAGGCGGGGTACACCCTGGACAAGTCGCCACCTCATCGCAGGGCCAACACAGATAGACAGACAACATTCACACTCACATTCACACACTAGGGCCAATTTTAGTGTTGACAATCAACCTATCCCCAGGTGCATGTCTTTGTTACCTTTCAGCATTAATGGTGCCTTCACAGATGTGTAAGTTACCCATGTCTTGGCCACTAATACACCCCCATACCATCACACATGCTGCCTTTTACACTTTGCGTTAGGGTTAGAAATAAAACTATACATTTTTTCATGAGATATCCGAATATTTGTTGAAGAATGCAAAGTTAGGAGCTTTGAAAGGTCGAATGTTGCTGCGTAAAAGACAAAATGAATACCCAAATGAATACCTAAAGTATGCATGGCAGTTCAGATGAAACTTAACGCTTCTTTCCAGGGACAGAATCCAAGCGGGGGAGAAGCATCATTAGATCACTTCATTAGACTCTCACTGCGCTCTGTCACCAGCAAATAATTAGAGCGGCGCTCCGAGGCATCCCGAGCACCTTCAGCATTAATAAGTGTGTGTGTGTGTGTGTGTGTGTGTGTGTGTGTGTGTGTGTGTGTGTGTGTGTGTGTGTGGCAACACCCAGGGTAATTATTGAGAAGACACAAAGTAGAACATTTCCTGACCACTGGGGAGTTGTTGTGTGGTTACTATTGTTTGATGCCTTTAAAGTTGTCTGTAAAATGTCCAAAAGAATATTTATTATTATAGTTGCTGCTAAACCCGATCATATGTTATTACCAGATTTTTCAGGACCGTTTTGGCGCACTTTTCATTTTCCGCTTTAGAAGCAGCCTCAGCGATGTAACGGGGGAACTCCCAAACTGATGAAATAGAGGAGCACGTGGGCTGTTCCTCAGAGCGTAGGGTGAGACTGTAACTGAGGGTGCAGCTCCATGCGTTCTCCTCATGAGCAAAATTGAACTCTGTCTCTGCCTGATTCCTTGCTTCTTGTTCGGTTTAATAGATAGTTCGGTGCTTAAACCATCTGAAACCATCTGAAATGACTCCCGTAACTCCAGGGCGCCATGATGACTACCACCTTTAAGCTGATATGTTCCTTCTTACTTCCGCCAGGTGTACAAATGCCCAGTGGTGCAACATGGGGCTGCTCCACCCGCGAGACGTGTGGAGATCTTTGACAAAAACAGACTTGACTCTCAGTAAAACTAAGATAATGCGGCTCGCTAACAGCAGAAGAGAAAGTTAAACACAAATACAAATAGACGGACATTGAATGAGTAAAAGTAATAATAGATGAGAAAATAAACTGGAAATCTCTTTTTTTTTTTAAAAGATACAACATCAAGTGGCAAGAAATATGTCAATAATTAAAAAAGCAAACTATGTTCTGGACCAAAACCACTTCATATTTTATAATGGTTGTTTGATAAATGTTTCAATCAATCTTCTTCATGGAACTTTTTATAAATACATGAGATTTAAATGTGCTACTTACTGTATGATTTTACACAAAAAAGCTCCTACAACACAAACAAACCAAGTTTTATAGTCTGTTCACGACAGGTTGGGTCTGTTGTTTTTTTGGTTACCGTATTTTTACTTACAGTATTAACGCTTATTAGGGCGCAACAAACAACAAAACACACCATAAACCAGAGCCGTGTACACAGAGAGTACGACCAACCCGGTTAGTCTAGTATTCCATGCCATTGTTCCATGCTCGTTTCCATGCTTTTTCCAAGTAAGTTTTTGTTTATTCATGCCACGTTTAGCAGTTATTTTGTTTCATGTCCATAGTCTACGTTATGTGTACGTTTTTGTTCATAGCCAAGTTTGTTCTCCGCCTTGTGCGCGCCTTTTGTTTGTTCTTTTTATAGTGATAGAATAAACATGACTCTACCTGCAAGCCTTGTCCAGTCCAGTCGTTTTGCACCCAGGGAAAGCAATCCACGCAGGAAACTGCACCATAGTCCACGTCCTGACAACAACAACCTCTGTAGGTTGTACCTTAAAGATAGACATGTAGTCTCTCCTCCAGGATAGAGCTATCCCTTTTGCATTCCAAAGTCTGAATGTATTGCCTGTTCTTGTGAGTGAGTTAACCCAGTCCACAT
>NC_084733.1:94476609-94541609 GCF_033978785.1 Entelurus aequoreus
TTTTTAAAAATTAGTAACAAAAATAATAATAGTAGATTTTATTTGTAAAAACACTTTACATTGAGCAAACAACCTCAAAGTGCTACAAAAACAAAACAACAACGCTAGAACCACAAATAGCTGCCCACAAGAAGTAAAATAAATAGTAAAAAAATAAAAACTAGAACAGCCTAATAGCTAGAACTAAAAAGAAGGGTTTTTAAGCCTTTTTTAAAAGCATCCACAGTCTGTGGTGCCATCAGGTGGTCAGGGAGAGCGTCCCACAGACTGGGCGCGACGGAGCAGAAAGCCCGGTCTCCCATAGTTCGGAGCTTTGTCCTCGGAAGTTGGAGGAGGTTAGCCTGGTGTGGTGTGGAGGATTTGGGGGTGAGCAGTTCTTTGAGGTAGAGGGGGGGGGGGGGGGGGCATTTCCATGGAGGCACTGGTGAGTTAGTAGGGAGACTTTGTATTCAATCCTGAGTGGAACAGGAAGCCAGTGAAGGGATTTGAGAACCAGAGTCAAATGCTGTGAGGGTGCAGTCGGCATGCTGACTGTTGTTGCCTGTGAATGACATGTTCATTTCTCTACCATAAGCCGTCTCCAAAGGCGTTTCAGAGAATTTGGCAGCACATCCAACCGGCCTCACAACCACGCCCAGGACCTGCACATCCAGCAGGTGCACCTCCATGATCTTCTGAGAGCAGCCACCCGGACAGCTGCTGCAACAATTGGTTTGCATAACCAAATCATCTCTCCCGGATAAATCCTGCATGTTTGCATTTCATTATTTAACTTCACGCCAATTGATGTTTGTTGTTGTTGTTGTTGTTTACGAGTAGCGTGTTTTTCCCCATCTTGATCCAAATATAACTATAGATGTCAACATTGTGTATGTGCTGAAAGATTCATTTATGATTGTTTATCAAAATATAATTATAGATGTTTGTTGAATTGTTCTCAAAAGTGCTTTATGTTGAAATCTGAGTCTTGGCTTTTATGTTCTTTGTTGCAGACGTTGAATATTTCCTTTAAGGTTCTTCCAGTCCTCTCTCCAAGTGCAGGTGGGTGTGCTCCTGAGTCCTGGTCCTCTGGTTCAGTTCTGCCCTGGAATGTAGCAGTCATGTTAGTGTTTGTCTTCCCTCAGACTCCTCGTCCTTGTCCAAACAGTGTCACTTTTAGTATTTGTGCAGGTCCTTCATGTCTCTGACAACACACATGTTTACCTTTCTGCTTGACAACACCCATGTTTACCTTTCTGCTTGACAACACCTATGTTTACCTTTCTGCTTGACAACACCTATGTTTACCTTTCTGCTTGACAACACCTATGTTTACCTTTCTGCTTGACAACACCTATGTTTACCTTTCTGCTTGATGGACATTTGACACTTGCTGCTCCACATTCCAAGTTGTGATTTCGGCATTATGTTTGGTGAGGTGCTGGTTTATGTACCCTTCAACTACAGACTAATGAAGCAGTGAAGTTGTCACATTGTGTAAAAGGTAAATAAAAAGAGAATACAACAAATCCTTTTCAACTTATATTCAATTCAATAGACTGCAAAGACAAGATATTTAACATTCAAACTGGTAAAATGTGTTATTTTTTGCAACACATTGCAAAAAAGACATTTTTACCACTGTGTTACATGGCCTTTCCTTTTAACAACTGCCAGGTTCAAACACTGATGACATCTATTAAACAAGACAAGAGGCAAATAATCAAACAGAGACAGAATTAAAATTGGACTCAATATTGAGGAGAAACATGGCGACTGTACTCTCTGTACAGTCTTCAACCATGCTCTGTCCAAACATTGCACTCCTCCAGTCCGGATGCTTCTTTTCCTCTTTGGTCCGGAGGACACCACGTCCACAGTTTCCAACAACAATTTGAAATGTGGACTCGTCAGACCGCAGAACACTTTTCCACTTTGCATCAGTCCATCTTAGATGAGCTCGGGCCCAGCCAAGCGTTTCTGGGTGTTGTTGATAAATGGCTTTGGCTTTGCATAGTAGAGTTTTAACTTGCACTTACAGATGTCGCGACCAACTGTAGTTACTGACAGTGGGTTTCTGAAGTGTTCCTGAGCCCATGTGGTGATATCCTTTACACACCGATGTGGCTTTTTGATGCCTGAGGGATCCAAGGTGTGTAATATCATGGCTTACCTGCAGTGATTTCTCCACATTCTCTCAACCTTTTGATGATATTACGGAGCGTACATGGTGAAATCCCTCAATTCCTTGTTGAGAAATGTTGTTCTTCAACAATTTGCTCAGGCATTTGTTAACAAGTGGTGACCCTCGCCCCGTCCTTGTTTGTGAAGCTGCTTTTATACCCAATCATGGCACCCACCTGTTCCCAATTAGCCTGTTCACCTGTGGGATGTTCCAAGTAAGTCTTTGTCCGTCTGTGTGTGTGTGTGTGTGTGTGTGTGTGTGTGTGTGTGTGTGTGTGTGTGTGTGTGTGTGTGTGTGTGTGTGTGTGCTGGCCTAGTAAATATTAATGTGCTGGAAGGAAGCAGCAGTGATGGTTCAAAGCTAATCTGAAGGTCTTCCTCCAACACCGGACGTGCACACTGGGAGCAAAATGGATACCCTGCAGAGACACACACACACACACACACACACACACACACACACACACACACACACACACACACACACACACACACACACACACACACACACACACACACACACACACACACACACACACACACACACACACACACACACACACACACACACACACACACACACACACACACACACTAAGCGGTGTGGAAGTAAAAGGTGAGAGCAGCTTCAGGGGCGTGATGGTGTGTGTTATTAGAACAGTAACACTTTATTGATATTTCAACATTGACTCCAAGTCTTGTCCCCAAAACAAAAATGGCAGCAAACTTGTTGATATAAGTCATGTTGTTGAATCAACATGCTATTTGACAACGTTTATTCAACCATTGTTATGATGTCATTTCCCAGCCAACAACGTAGTCTCCATCTACAAATACAAGTATCCTGCAAGGTTGCTGAGGACATGATACAAAACATGTATTTTAGTGCAATTAATTAAACAACATTCTTTCATAGAACTCAAATAGAAAGTCTATATAAAGGTGCAGTAGAGCTAGGGTGTCCAAATGGTTTTTTTATTGGTCCGCGATACCTTCGACACACAAAATAAACACATTTCTGTTTGGAAAATAAACTATCATTAAAGGAAAAATGGAAGCAGACCAATATCCCCCAAAAATGGGAGCTGAAAACTAAAATGGCCTTTGATCTGTGCTAAAGTCCTGGTGAAATGGTAATACTAATATTAACAATAAGTCCTGGTGAAATGGTAATACTAATATTAACAATAAGTCCTGGTGAAATGGTAATACTAGTATTAATAATAAGTCCTGGTGAAATGGTAATACTAATATTAATAATAAGTCCTGGTGAAATGGTAACACTAATATTATTAATAAGAATGATTGATTCAGCCATATTGTATTGGTTTTTGTTACATGTCACTGTATGTGTGGACCACAGGAAGCAGAGGCGCCAGGCAAGTGCAGAAAAGAAGCCCTCTTTATGAGGGAAACACACGTAACACAAAAAGGTGTGCAGCTGGGAAGTGCACAAAAAACAAAAAACAAAACCGGCATATGAAGCGCAAAGCAAGCAAAGTTACAACTTTGAGGTACAAAGCAAAAAAAAAAAAAAATCCAGTCCTGAAAAGTAATCTGACTGGCAACCAGGTGCAGGTGTTCCCTGATTGCTAATCAGGTGATGAAGTGGTAGCAAATGGAGGCAAACAGGAAGTGGAATGAAAAATAAGAGCGCTGGACAGGGACTATAAAATAAATGTCATGTGAGATCTTGATAGATTTGAAGATCCTGACGGTACAAAAAAGTAGAAAGTGGCCCCTGCAGCCTTCAACTTTTCTATACGCCGGGAAAAAGTAGAACCTCCTTATTAGCAGACAGCCATAAAACACGTCAATATTTTGATAGATTTAGGGAGAATGCCAAGTGTGGAACTGAAAAAGGGAAACAAATATTTGATACAATGATGTCACAATGTTTACGTTTCAGTACTCGAGTACATTCTGTCCTTTTTCTCCATGATTTGTGTTTGATGCGTGTTTGCACTCACACGCCCCGCGGGCTGCACTGCATATGTAATCAGATATTCCCACACAAGGTCATGCATGGATGAACAAGACCCACTGAGAAGGTCGAGGAGCGGGAAAAAAACAACCCCTGAACAGAAGTTGTGTTATTGAAATGATTCCCGCTCTGCATGCTATTTGTCCCACTATTAGGCAGTAAGCAGTAATGTACGTCAAATAGGATGTCTATACAGTATGTCTATACAGTATGTCACAAAATATGAATACATTGTGGAAGGATGCATATATGTTCTTTCTTTTTACATAGCCATGTTTAGGGTAGCTAGTACTTTTCCTTTTTTATATTTTACTAGTTTCTCTTGTGTTCAGAGGTCTGTTTTGTGTCTTACGTTGGAATGTGAAGATCTCCCCCACTGGTTTCTTATCAGTGGTGCGAGGGGGACATGGGGGTTTTCTTTGTGTGAATACAAGTTGGTTTTTCCCTTGGATGCCAGATCAACTAGAGCAGCCGATATGAATGTACTGGTTAAGCTGATCTCCTAAAGCTTTGGTATAAACTTGAAAATATTCCAATTCTGTCTTGATGGTCCTTCTTACTCAGCATATATGTCATGGAAAGAACTTGGGATTGACCAGTAACTTAGATTCCCTGCGAGGAAGAACTGGTCCGACGCAACAACATGAAGAATAGACTTGAGGTTTATTAGAGCATCAAGCTTCCGTTACCTCCTACGTTTCATCTTATTTGATGTACACCACTTTAAATGTGGCTACCTTTCACATTTGAACCAATACGGTACACATTCCTGGTACCTGGGTAGTACTCCACAGTACCAATTATTGGTACTCTTGTGTGTGTTAGTAAATATTCATTGGTTTTTGACAATAAAATCTCATTTTTTATTGCAACATTTGAAAATGAGCCGATTATGACAACCGCTGTCCAGTCGTTTGCTTTACTATCACATTTCTGAGTCTCATTTGCAAGTATGACAATATTAATATATATATATTGTTCAATATATTTGTTATCATGGCAAAAACAATGGACACGACAATAAAGGGTCTCAAAGATATTTGCAGAGCATCACCGTTCAAGCGTGTTGTTAAGAAGCAAAAATGTGTCAAGACGGGGCGGGGGGGGGGGGGGGGGGGGGGGGGTCGCAGCCTACTGCGAGGTTTGTTTTCCCGGGAAGCAATCGGACTATTCCGGACAAGGCGTGAAGGTAGGAACATATTTCATTATCTTCTCTCAAAAAGGTACAAAAAACGGAAAACAAGGCTGATCGCACTTGGAGTTAAAGTAAACAACTAGCATAAGCTATGGCATAGCATGAAAAGAGCATGAAAGTGTGGCATGAAAAGAGCATGAAAGTGTGGCATGAAAAGAGCATGAAAGTGTGGCATGAAAAGAGCATGAAACTGTGGCATAAAAAGAGCATGAAAGTGTGGCATGAAAAGAGCAAGAATCTGTGGCATGAAAAGAGCATGAAAGTGTGGCATGAAAAGAGCAAGAAACTGTGGCATGAAAAGAGCATGAAAGTGTGGCATGAAAAGAGCATGAAACTGTGGCATGAAAAGAGCATGAAAGTGTGGCATGAAAAGAGCAAGAAACTGTGGCATGAAAAGAGCATGAAAGTGTGGCATGAAAAGAGCATGAAACTGTGGCATGAAAAGAGCATGAAAGTGTGGCATGAAAAGAGCATGAAACTGTGGCATGAAAAGAGCATGAAAGTGTGGCATGAAAAGAGCAAGAATCTGTGGCATGAAAAGAGCATGAAAGTGTGGCATGAAAAGAGCAAGAAACTGTGGCATGAAAGTGTGGCATGAAAAGAGCAAGAAACTGTGGCATGAAAAGAGCATGAAAGTGTGGCATGAAAAGAGCATGAAAGTGTGGCATGAAAAGAGCATGAAAGTGTGGCATGAAAAGAGCATGAAAGTGTGGCATGAAAAGAGCAATGACGCCAGGACGACTAACTGGCAAAGACAGGCTTGAATAATAGTCTCTTGATTAGAGCAGGTGCGTGTCTCCAACACATGAGGCAGGTGAAACTAATCAGTCGCCATGGAAACTAAAACAAACAAGGATGTACAAAAACAGGAACTATGGAGTCTTAAAACTAACAGAAAATTACAATACATGATCCAGACCACAGATCATGACAAAATTAGTACGCAAAACAGCTGTCAAACTTGGATTCTTGTCTTAGTGCAACACAAGTTCAAGTTAAAGTAGCAATGATTGTCACACACACACTAGGTGTGGTGAAATGCATTTGACCCATCACCCTTGTTCACCCCCTGGGAGGTGAGGGGAGCAGTGGGCAGCAGCGGTGCTGCGCCCGGGAATCATTTTTGGTGATTTAACCCCCAATTCCAAGCGTTGATGCTGAGTGCCAAGCAGGGAGGTAATGGCTCCCATTTTTATAGTCTTTGGTATGACTCGGCCGGGGTCTGAACTCACAACCTACCCATCTCAGGGCGGACACTCTAACCTGACTAGGCCACTGAGTAGGTCATTGACGTGCTCATTGTACAGACGTTAAAGATGCAGGATGAACCGGCAAAGAAGTTTCTGGAAAGAAACTGGAAGACCCATGTTGCTGTTAATGCTCAATGAACCATACAAGAAGGAAGATGGAACCAAGAAGATGACGTCGCACTTACCAAAAATGTGATAGCTCTCAGGGATTATCTCAGGATGGTGGAAGGTGAGGTAAAAAGAGAACTGAAACTAAAGATGTCCGCATATAGGATGCTGGATGAAACAGTTTCTGGCACACGTCATTGAGTTGAATAAGAGAGGTGAGGGGGAGACATCACTCGTGACTTTAGAGACCTACCAATGAGGACATCTGAGACACGTTCACCTCTTGAAAAAGAATAAAGTAAGCTACTAACACGAATAGAAGTCAGAGAATTGTTCTGACTGATGGAATGAAGGAGTCAGTACAGTTGCTCATTGAAAAGAGAGAAGAAGAAGTTGTTTTTGCAAGACCTGGTGTGGTGACAAACATCTGTGGACGTGACTGTCTGCCAAAATGAGCACATGAGAGCAAAGTGGGAAACCAGAACCTTCTGAGATCAACAAAGCTCAGAAAGCAAGTTGCCGCCCTCCTTCGGCTCCTGGATCTTGACGAACAAGAGCTGGAACAAGTTGCCAGATTCACGGGCCGTGATATTAGAGTACATCAAGAATTCTACAGACAGTCAAACAAGCTTCTTATTTCACTAGTTTTGTGCACACTAGACTACAACTTTTCACTCTAGATTATTTTCCTGTGCAATTTGTTGCTTATGTTTGTGTTATTTGCCTTTTAAGGTTGAACTTTGAACCTCAGCTCACCTCTAACACGATGAGGATCTGAGACCTGAACCACAACATTGCCAACAAAGTGAACGCCACGACCAGCAGACCACCACAAACCCAACTTCCCAAACAGACCAACCTGTCGGCTGATCAACCCAACCTAATCCGCATTTGGCAAAATAATCAAACAAACCCCGGACAGAATTAACAACAAAATCACCAACACTTCCCAACTCAACCAATGGAAAAACACGACAGCCGTGATAAACTTCTTGAAGAACATAAGCGACAAGGAGCAACACAGATTCATCTGCATGGACAAAAAGGAATTGAATCCCTCAATCTCCACACCGGAGTCCACGTGAAGGAATGGGAAGAGAAGCGTAGGAAGAGACGGGGAGTGTCAGGATGGACAAGCTTCACGGTGCTCTGGCTGAATGAGCTTGTATCGGACACTTTGGGCTTCTTGGAAGGATTCTTGCTCATCCGGACTTTGGCTGAGAGCTTGTGGGCCGCCTAGGATGGAGTTGGTTCTTTTGTTTGCTTTGTTGGGTCTGTTCCAAAACACAATATGTTTTGATTGTTGCTTGGTTGTGTTTTACTTCTGTAGCTGTATGTGGGAATGGTGACAGCTGGTTGCAACAACTTTGTGCTCTTTTAAGTCATTTGTTGTCTTTGGTGTTTCTCTCTTCTTTTCATGAGTATTATCCGACAACACAACAGTAGTGACAACAACGACATGGACTACAGGGAGGAGGTGAAACATCTGGTTGACTGGTGCGGAACCAATAACCTGGTCCTGAACGTCGACAAGACCGAGGAGATCATCGTCGACTTCAGGAGGCACCGGTCCAGCCACGCTCCACTCTTCATCAACAGCACAGCAGTGGAGATGGTAAGCAGCACCAAGTTCCTGGGGGTGCAGATAACTGACAATATGACCTGGTCCCTTGTAAAAAGAGCTCAGCAGCGCATGCACTGTTTGCGTGGGATGAAAAGAGCACAGCTCCCTCCCCCCGTTCTCACCACATTCTACAGAGGCACTATAGAGACCACCTGCATCTCTGTCTGGACTGGATCCTGCAGTGCCTCAGACTGGAAGTCTCTGCAGAGAGTGGTGAGGACGGCGGAAAAGATCATCAGGACTCCTCTTCCTCCTATCCAGGAGATCGCAAAAAGCCGCTGCCTGATCAGGGCTCAGAAAATCTGCAGAGACTCCTCCCACCCCCACCAAGGACTGTTTTCACTGCTGGACTCTAGAAAGAGGTTCCGCAGCCTCCGTAGCAGAACCTCCAAATTCTGTAACAGCTTCTTCCCTCAGGCCGTAAGACTCTTGACCGCATTAAAATAATCCCCTCAATTCCCAGGAAGTCTAAGTCTAAGTCCAAGTCTAAGTCTACTTTCTTGTGGACTTTTTGTATCTGCACTGCAACCAAAGTTTAGCCATTGTGGGATAAATAAAGTCTATACTATCCTAATTATGTTGCTGCAATGCTAGTTAACATTTCAATCATTTAAGAGCAAGTTTTAGCTATCATGCAAATGTTGACATGCATTAATAATCCAGATTCCATTATTGCCAGCATTATAATTGGAATAGTTTTTTGCAGCTGCTAGCGAGCGTGTTGGCTGCCACACCCGGGCTGTGATTAAAACGCTGATGTAAGCATTGTTGTCCGTGGCGATTGTTTGAAGGTATCTTCTCATCCCCTCTGACCTGACTCTGTCACAGCAGATGTTGCAGTGTTTGTGCGACATTACGCCTACAGGAACGTACATCTTCTCGCTGTACTGTAGTATTTCAAACATTCAGGCTGGCTACTGTACACCACAAGTGTAGAAAGCTGTTGCATTCTTTAATACCTGTATGTTTTATGTGCCATAACAGAAAATGTTCAAGATTATATGAATGAGTTTATTAGAATGTTTATCATGCATTTTTTAGTGTACAGTGGTGTAGCTTCTCACATTAGGATGTAAAACAGCAGTCATTTCTCGTTGTTGGCAAAGACTAGCCGCGGATGGCAAATACATTGAGACCACCATCAAAATGTTTTGCTACCTTGATGTTGACGTTCTCTCCGCTTTTGGGTCAACATTTGAAATCAAAATGATTGTTGTGATTGTTAGATTGGGTTGAAATCCAAAACCTTAGTTGTCTCTCTTCAATTGCCGCTGTTTGCTAAGGATGAAGGAAGCTACCAAGCTCAATTCAGGTAAAGTCCATCAGTGTGTGAATGTGTGTGTGAATGTGGAAATACTGTCAAAGCGCTTTGAGTACCTTGATGGTAGAAAAGTGCTATACAAGTATAACCCATTTATCATTTATCATTTATTATTCACATGTGAATAACATAAATACAGTCTATTATACAGCATTATTCACATGTGAATAATATAAATACAGTCTATTATACAGCATTATTCACATGTGGATAATATAAATACAGTCTATTATACAGCATTATTCACATGTGAATAACATAAATACAGTCTATTATACAGCATTATTCACATGTGAATAACATAAATACAGTCTATTATACAGCATTATTCACATGTGAATAATATAAATACAGTCTATTATACAGCATTATTCACATGTGGATAATATAAATACAGTCTATTATACAGCATTATTCACATGTGGATAGCATAAATACAGTCTATTATACAGCATTATTCACACATGAATAACATAAATACAGTCTATTATACAGCATTATTCACACGTGAATAATATAAATACAGTCTATTATACAGCATTATTCACATGTGGATAACATAAATACAGTCTATTATACAGCATTATTCACATGTGAGTAATATAAATACAGTCTATTATACAGCATTATTAACATGTGAATAATATAAATACAGTCTATTATAAAGCATTATTCACATGTGAATAATATAAATACAGTCTATTATACAGCATTTTTAACATGTGAATAATATAAATACAGTCTATTATACAGCATTATTCACATGTGAATAATATAATTACAGTCTATTATACAGCATTATTCACCTGTGAATAACATAAATACAGTCTATTATACAGCATTATTCACATGTGAATAATATAAATACAGTCTATTATACAGTATTATTCACATGTGAATAATATAAATACAGTCTATTATACAGCATTATTCACATGTGAATAACATAAATACAGTCTATTATACAGCATTATTCACATGTGAATAACATAAATACAGTCTATTAAATGATTATTATTATTACAGTCTATTATACATTTCAGTACAGTCAAAAAGGATTGGTTCCTGGTTGCCAATCAGGCTGCTTTGTATTCCAGCCCTGTCTTCTGGTCCCAGTTGTATCTAAAGTTGTTGGAGATCACTTCCCAGTTGAAATTGCTCCACTATTTGGCCAGAGTGCATAAAGGAAGTGAAAACGTACTTCCTCCCATTTGTCCTTCCCTTCTTGCCAAAGCCACACAACACACACATGAACATGCAGCTTACCATTAGTTCCTGGAAGAAGGCAATGCGCCACACCAGAGCAGGTGTGCAGAGATGAAAGGTAGTTCATCATTCAGCCAACACAGAAAACTGAATTTGGAGGTGATCCAAGTCCACTGAAAGAGTTTGTGTTGTGGAAGGACTGCAGAGGACTTTTTGGTCTCCTCTTGTTTGGCAGACAAACCTTCATTGCGTCATTTCACTCGCACGCATCAGGAAGACTTTTGTTGGATGGACTGTAATATTACGAGTGTGTGTATATTTATGTGCTTGCATGTATGTATGTTTGTTTACATTGCATGTGTATTTGGGAGCATATAGACATCTGTATGTAGTTATATATGTATGTGTGGGTATTTGTATGTACAATATATTTCTCCCCCAGTATGGGCGGAAGCAGCAGCTAATGCAAGGAATTTAGGGATTTCGCCATCTACGCTCCGTAATATCATCAAAAGGGTAAAAAAATCTGGAGAAAACCGAAAACAACATTGAACGCCCGTGACTTTTAATCCCTCAGGCGGTACTGCATCAAAAAGCCACATCGGTGTGTAAAGGATATCACCACATGGGCTCAGGGACACTTCAGAAAACCACCGTCAGTAACTACAGTTGGTTGCTACATCTGTAAGTGCAAGTTAAAACTCTACCATGCAAAGCCAAAGCCATGTATCAACAACACCCGGAAACGCTTTAGTGCCCAAGGCATGGGTAACTTACACATCTGTGGTAAAAATGCCCCTCTGACAACTTTTTTTGCAATGAGTTGCTGCCATTAAATTGATTATTTGCAAAAATGTGCAAAGCTATCCCAACAAAAGATCTTAGCTTTGTGTTATACTTTAGACCAGGGTTGTCTATTTGATTATGGTTGATTATTTGCACAACCGTTAGCATTCTAACTCAATTTTGCAGGTGAAATATTTTGTTACTTGACTAATGTTACCTGTTAGCATATTAAAGTTAGTACGCCAGCTAATTTTGTAGGTATACACCTCACTCATATTTTGGTACCTGATGCATGCTAGTGTTAGCATGCTAGGATTGTAAACAATTTTCTCAGGTACACACCTCAGAGTAATATATTTTGGCGTACTTGACGCATGTTTCAGTTAGCAGTTAGCTTTTCTAGCTAATTTAACAGGTGTACAACTTATATTTTGGTATTTCAAAGCATGCCAACTGCAACATTTCAGACTGCGAGCTCCCAAACTGAACAATGGTATGACGTAAGGAACACATGTAATGCTGGTTTAAGGCCCTAGGGCTGCACAGGACTGAGACCCTTGCATCTGCAACAATGAGATCCTTGAACGGGTTTTAATGAACCAAACGCTGACAAGGTTGAAACCTGTTTCAGTTAAAGTGAACTTTTAAGGAACACTTTGCATGTCAATAGTATCATTTATGTCACAACTCTTTAAAGCTACTAAAATGTGTCCCAGACCGTTCAGTGCCTGACTTGCACTCATCCGGTCAGAGTAGTGGCTGCTGGTTGCAGGAGCTCCGTGCTCGTGTGTGTCCTCAGTTCTTCATGTGTTCTGCTCTTTTGGTTGTACCACTTTCAGACTGCGTAACAACGGGGACTTTTTGCCTCAATGTTTGGATCTGACTCTGGGGAGCCTTCTGGCCATGGTCCTATTTGCACACCGGAGTCCGCGTGCAGAGACCGGAGGAAGAGACCGGAGGCAGAGACCGGACTGCGGAGCTAGCGCTGGACGAGCTCTGGCTGAATGAGCAGGTATCGGACACGTGGCTCTCCTTGGACGGGTCCACGCTCATCCGTGCAGACCGGACAATGGCCGAGAGCTAGTGGGCAGCCTAGGACGGAGTTAGCTCTCTTGGTTGCTGTTCCTGTCTCCGGGGGTGCTGACCCCACAGTGGATGGTTTTTGTCCTTTAATGTCTCCCTCATTTTTTCCACCTTTTTCTGGATTTTTTGTATCTGCATACTTTCCCTGTTGTGGGATGGATCAAGTCCATCCTATTCTGTCCCAGGATATACTGTGGTTTACCCAAAATGTGTCAGGCAAGCCAGCTCATTTCCAAAAAGGGTATTTGGTCATGTAACAAGTGCACAGTTCTAAGAGGGTGTGCAATGTTGCAATTCAACATTTCTGACCACGTTTCTTTCATTCATTCACGTAAAACTAAATATGGCCAATAATTTGCTATGGAGAACCTGACAAATGTGTCAGAATGGCAAAAAAAAACAGTAATAATAAATGTCACAGTGGAACTTGTTTTTGTATTAAAATCATGTTTAATTGAAAGTACTTTTGTGGTATTTACTCCAAATAATAAGGCATTTACCATGAAGAAAATCACTTCAATGTACGTCACACATTTTTCAAATGTTGAATGATAACAAAGTTATTTGTAATGTTGCACTAGCAGCAGTGAGGTGTGTGTGGCATGCATCACTAATCAGGTATGCATCACTAATCAGCTCACACTCTCATTTCATGGACCAGATTGACAGGCTTGTGATGCCTTTAAGGACGGTGGGAAGACTCAGCGTTCGCGCTGCACAACAAGGTTGAAACGTACGTGAGGGTTTCAGTTCCGTGCAGAGGAGGATTAGAGTTTTCCTCCATGCCGAGGAGACGGACAAGTTGTACAGGAAGCAAAGTGTGCCAGCGCCGCAGGACGGGAGCTCAATGTCACTCAATGTCACTCAATGTCACTCAATGTCACCCTCGGCTTAATGACCAGCATGGCGAGACGGGAGGATGGCCAAGGGTTGCTTGGAAATGTTGGCATCTACTGCACACACACACACACACACACACACACACACACACACACACACACACACACACACACACACACACACACACACACACACACACACACACACACACACACACACACACACACACTCTCTCTTGTATTTGTTACCTTCTTGAGACCTGAGAAAAATGCCTCCCTCTTTAGGACCAGCCTTTCTCGATATATAAAGAAGTGTATTTACAACATGAATAATATATATAAACTATGCACACATAAAAAAACTTGTGAAAAATGAGTTGGAATTTCACAAGAAAAACTTATAATAAAAGTTGTCATTTTACTGAACATTTGTGGAATATTATGATGAAAGTTGGAATTTCACTAAAAGTCGAAATTTTACAATAAAAGCTTAAAATGTTGGCAATTTTATGAAAAGAGTCGACAAAAGTCACAATTTTGTAAGAACACTTTAACATCATGGCAATATAATAATAATAATCTGCATTTTCCTTGGCAAAATGATGACAGAAGTCAGAATTTTACTCCAAAAATGTCTCTATTTTACCAGAACAACATAAATATTGGCAACATTGTGATAAATGTCTGAACTTTATATGACAAATGTCACCATTTTGCATTCAAAAGTAATCATTTCACATGAAAAAGTTATAATTTTACGAGAAGATATTGCAATATTACAGAAACAGGAAGAATATGAGAAATTGTTCCCAATTTCATGAGAAAAATGTCGACACATTGTGAGAAAAAGACTGCTTTTAGTTCATTTTTATTTATTTAAATGTTTTGTTGATGATTGGTTTTCAATCTTCATTATTTACTTCAAGTTATTACAGTATGTCTCGATATACATATTTATTTATTTATTTAAATTAATTTAGGTGCATTTCAATTTCTTACACACACTTGTTATTTCATATGTTGACCAGAGGGGGAGCACATTTAAAAGCGACACACAGTCAATGTGACAAATCCCTCCTTTCTGGGACCACCCTCACTTTGATGGATGTCACCAGCAGGGGGTGCAAATGAGACTTTCTCTATTAGATGCAATGGTTTTCCTTGTAAGCTTTTAGTTATTTTTTTATATTTTTTGTAATTGCGTTACGCTTGGGTCGCATGTTTATGCGCGGGTCGTTCTCCCAAGATGCAGCAGGAACTCCGGGGGCAAAGTGCAGGTAAGAATACGATTTATTGTCCATAAATCAGGCGACGTACCGACAAACCAAACAAACGTGCCGGTAGCACGGGAAGCTAAAGAAAAAGGCTAGCGCGAAAGAAAGCTTAGCATATAAACAGGACTCCAGAATCATAGAAGCAGGGAATCATCAAACGTAACTTGTTGCATGGAAGCAAATAAGAAAACCAGAATGTGTGTGGCCAAAACACAGGAATAAGTAGCTCTCTGATTAGTGCCCAGGAGCAGGTGAGCGTCCCGAACACTAATCAGAGGCAGGTGAAAACAATCTGCAGTCATGGCAACTAAAACACAAACCCAGGGGTGCTCAAAACAGGAACTTAGGGAGTCAAAAATTAAACAAAACATGATGGTTTTTTAATTAATTTTGGCCAAAGGGGGCGCATTTCAATTTCTTACACACACTTGTTATTTCATATGTTGACCAGAGGGGGAGCGCTTCACATTTTTTACACACACTTGTTATTTCATATGTTCGCCAAAGGGGGAGCACTTCAAATGTTTACACACACTTGTTATTTCATATGTTGACCAGAGGGGGAGCACTTCACATTTTTACACACACTTGTTATTTCATATGTTCGCCAAAGGGGGAGCACTTCAAATGTTTACACACACTTCTTATTTCATATGTTGACCAGAGGGGGAGCACTTCACATTTTTACACACACTTGTTATTGCATATGTTCGCCAAAGGGGGAGCACTTCAAATGTTTACACACACTTGTTATTTCCTATTTTGTCCAGAGGGAGCGCATTTCAATTTCTTACACACACTTGTTATTTCATATGTTGACCAAAGGGGGAGCACTTCAATTGTTTACACACACTTGTTATTTCATATGTTGACCAGAGGGGCACACAGTCAATTTGAAAAATCCCTCCTTTTTGGGAGCACCCTCATGTTGACCAGCAGGGTGTGCAAATGAGACATTGTCTATTAGATGCAATGTTATGGATTTATGTCATCACTTGTTCACACCTCCTCATATGGAAGATACTTTTCCTTCTTCATGTCTCAAGAAGGCTAGAAATACAAGAACACACACACACACACACACACACACACACACACACACACACACACACACACACACACACACACACACACACACACACACACACACACACACACACACACACACACACACACACACACACACGCACACACCAGACGAGGGGGCCAGAAGGTAAGCAGTGTCTGTCGGGTGTAATTATGAAGAAAGACAAGCATGGGGTTGGTAAGGAGTTCATACAGGATGCCACCAATCTGTCACCTTGTGTCTACCACGGCTTGGACACACCTGTTCGCTCTCTCACGTGCGCACACACACACACACACACACACACACACACACACACACACACACACACACACACACACACACACACACACACACACACACACACACACACACACACACACACACACACACACACACACACACACACACTAATTAAGCACAATCCAAAACTACTATTTGTTACTCCTCTGCATCCTCCAATTGTTGTTGGATTCTGTGCAATGCTGACTCCAATCAGCAGGTGTCCTGTTACAAATGCCTGAGCAAATTGTTGAAGAACAACATTTCTCAACAAGGAAATGAGGGATTTCACCATCTACGCTCCGTAATATCATCAAAAGGTTCAGAGAATGTGGAGAAATCACTGCACGTAAGCCATGATATTACACACCTTGGATCCCTCAGGCATCAAAAAGCCACATCGGTGTGTAAAGGATATCACCACATGGGCTCAGGAACACTTCAGAAAGCCACTGTCAGTAACTACAGTTGGTCGCTACATCTGTAAGTGCAAGTTAAAACTCTACTATGCAAAGCCAAAGCATTTATCAACAACACCCACAAACGCCGCCGGCTTTGCTGGGCCCGAGCTCATCTAAGATGGACCGATGCAAAGTGGAAAAGGGTCCTGTTATCATGATTTCAAATAAGTAGATATTGTCAACGTCCTCGACTGCAAGGGTCGCCAGTCCGCTTCTCCCAAGAGTCCATGGAGTGTCCAGCAACAACCGTTCCGACAGAACCGACAGGTTCCCCTGAACCTGAGATCTTGTCAATTTTGTTGATCAATTCCATTGTTTGGATTTTGGAGAGCAGTGCAAGAAGAGGCAAGAAGAAAGTTAAACAAGACAGGAGAGACAGGAAGCAAGCAGGGCGTAGGGGAGGGAATGCGACCGTCCTTGTCAAGAGCCCAGAGAGAAATGATGCTTCATGTTTGTTTGTTTACACACACTCCAACATTTGTAGGAAGGGTGAAATGCTGGTGGAGTTTAGGAAGGGTGACCTTCAGTTTTAAGTGGTTAAAGTTGCCTCGTACTCACATCCAAAGACTTTAAGGCAGAAGAGCATGACAAAGTATCCACTCACTAATGTTTAGCTTAGCTTTGGCATGGACTCCAAAACATGTTTTTCAATCCTACGAGGATAGAACAGGGATGTTTGTTTAGAAAAGTGGAAGTAGAGAACACAATTCCCAAACAGGCTGAATGTTTTCAAGTTGGAACAGTTTGAATCAGATGAAAAATGCGGGCGTTGTGGAACTTTGAAGAATGTCACATTGATTTCAAGGGGAATTTCCCCAAACTTTGGGAGGTGGGATTTATTTTGAAAATGGTAAAAAACTTGAAAGGTCTGAATGAGTTGAAATGGTTGGTGTTGGAATTTTTCTAATCGATCGAGAAATGTTGAAGTAGTAACATGTCGGACTTCCTGGAATTTCGGGAAAACTGATCACTTTTCCAGTTCAAAAAACAACTTTGTTTTTTGTCCTGATTAAGAGGAATGTTTTGATGGTGGAACGGTTGAAATGCGTTGAAAAATGTGGAAGGAGTAGTCGCCAGAAAAAAGGGTGGAAATAGGGCTCTGGAAAAGCAGGAATTCTGGAAAATCCTGGAATTTTTTTTTTTTTACTTGGAAAACGGGTGTTTTAAATTTCGAGGATGGTGGAATGTGTTGAAGGTGGAATGGTTTGAATTGGTTGGAAAATGTGGAAATGGTGCAAGTTTGAAAAATGGCCAATTAATTTTGAATGGGAAAAATGTCCCGGAAAAGCAGGAATTCTGGAAAATCCTGGAATTGTTTTTAACTCAGAAAAAGGGTGGTTTAAATTTCCAGGATGGTGGAATGTGTTGAAGGTGGAATGGTTTGAACTGGTTGGAAAATGTGGAAATGGTACAAGTTTGAAAAATGGCCAATTCATTGTGAATGGGAAAAATGTCCCGGAAAACCTGGAATTCTGGGAAATCTGGGAATTCGTCAAGGGAAAGCCTGCGATTCCTGAATAGGTAATTCCCGAGAGTAAGAGAACCACAGCAGTGGAATCACCTTCATAAAATTACGGGTATGTTTTGGTAATGGCTGAGATTTTTCCCTTGGTCTTCATTGTACTTAAATGAAATATTCCATAGAGAAATTCGTTAAACCCACAGCATGTAGTCCTACCACTGGAGGAGGAACATACACCCACAGAAACACATCAAACATACTTTTGACTTTAAAATAGTTTATTTCATGAACAATATCTAAATTCACAAACACAGTAAGGGTAAAAAAAATGGAATGGGACAAACTGCAGGACTTCATATGTTTCCTTCAGGACGGTGGTGGAAACGTAGTCTAGCAACAACGTGGTTAGGTCTTTACGCCTAAAGGATGCAGGTCTAAGACTTCATTTGGGAGACATGTGCTCCGTTTGGGACAGAACATTCACTCCTGAACAGAACTTTAAGACTGGGGGAAATGATCCAAGTCAAGCAACAAAATAAAGGAAGACTAGCAAGAGGCAAGAAGGGGACTGGGGTCGTTTATTGAAAACTGCATTCAATTCTTATTTTCCCAGCTAATCAAAAATGTAAGACCTGTAAGTCCTGTTTCAGTCAGACATCATGGCCTCTGTTAGACCACATGTCTCTCTTTGAACATGGCAGGATTGTTGACATGGACAAGTCAGGACTCAGCAAGGTCCTTATTTGGGTGAAGGATCCTGCTGTGTCTTCACGGAGATGCTTTGAAGTTTCTTTCTTTTATAAACCTCAGGATCTTTTCAGACATGTTGAATCCGTTGTTGTATCTCCCTCAAGCTTACGTACACTTCAACACTTTTTGCATCAGGAGTTGATGCCTGACAGGAAAGGACACAAAAGCCAGATGTGGACATTTTCTACGGGCTTTTAAACAGTTTGGACTAACTCTTATTTCTGTTTCTTCTTTTCACATTTTAATGTTCTATTTATCAATCAATCAATCAATCAGAATGTACATGTAGACAAGTCAGGGTGCAGAGATGTGAGATATAAGGAGTGGTCCACCTTGGGTCCCGACTTGGAGTTTACAGTCTGGTAACAAAATACTACTACAGTACTGTACTTGTAATTTCCCTCCCGTCCTAAAGATTGTGTTCAGGAGTGTACGTTATCGTTCAAAGACTACTAGTCTGACCTCAGTATGGGAGGCTACATCTTACTTTGATGCGTTCTAGCAAGCATACAGTATGTGCTGGACGGAGTACAGAGTTCAGTGTCACTGGTAGGTTGGAACCAGTGCTTGTAGTCCACAATGTCCCTTTTTGTGCATCATTCATTCTTCTTCTTTCTTTCATTGGAAGAAAAACTTACCAAAGAAGAAGGCATTTTGGTCCCTTGCTTGAACAGAGGTGGAAAAGTACTTCCCTGTTTGGAATGGTAGACACTGGAAGACCTTGGCTGGATTACCACCCGCCATCTTGGACGCGCAGCCGAACATTGTGCAAGATTAAATACACTACTTGTGCAAAGGACAGGCGAGTCTTTAGAAACGTCCTTGGTCGTGGCACAACACCAAAACAAGAATAAAAAGGCATTTGCTGCTATACAGAAGCTCGATGCTTGAGTCAAAATGCCTTTTGTCAAAGAGTACATCAAAATGCACACCACGCTAAGTCATCCAAAGAGTCGTTTTTTCCCCTTAAGCAGTGCGATACAACTCATCTACCCCACCCACCCGTTTCCCACTCACCCTTGCTACGACGGGTGAGGGGAGACGGGTGATCTGTGCTGGGTCGGGCAGTGTTGGGGTGATTCCCCCTGCTGTGCCTGAGACAAACTGTGCAAACGTTACTGTGCTCTTCAACTTCCATGCTACCATCGCTGCTACCGGTAAGTGTCGGTGACTGTGGCCCTCAAGAAGAAGCTGTGGAAGTGTGTGTTTACGTCCTAAATGTTCCCCAGGCAGTGGCTACGACCAATCAAACGGTAAATGGTAGACTCAGTTCAGACATACGGTATGTCCCTTCTCTTGTGAAAGAACCAATCAGAGGAAACTCTCTTTGCTTGGTTTACAAAGAGAAACTCCGGTAAATATGGCAGTTAGTGTAGCCATGGTCTCTCCAGGAGTGGGTTGTTACGAGGTAACCAGGGAGTAGATCATACTGAAACACAAGAAGAAGAACACAAAGTGAGTGGACACTTGTGGATTGGTGTGCGCAGTGGTACAGTGCTAGAATAAGATAGGAGTTTTGGGTATAAATGCTGGATAAAACATCTTAGATCAGTGGTTCTCAAACTTTGGAAACCATTTGTCTCTCCACAGGTTTTATTTCATATTGTTGGCCATTGTAACATTACGCACAGTTTGAACAGTAACACTGTGTTTGAACATTTATTTCAGTGATACCACTAGATGGAGCCACAGTTTGAGAATCACCGCCCGAGATAAATATATTTTTTTAATAATACATCACCAGTCAAAAGTTTTAATTCAGGACCATTCCACCCTTCTGACTGGTGTTGAACATTTCACCACCGCGTTACTGGTCTCGGTTTTTGTCAAGTCAAAAAACGTAGGAACATTGTGCTAATGTTTAAAGCTGAAATGAGCAATAAACACACTTAAAACATGTAAAAGCACTGAGAAAGTCAACAAAGATGCAAAACTATAAAGACGACTCAAATAAAAAACATTTTTATGTCAAAAACCTGAGCTGATGAGTAAGAGTTGTCAAATGCAGTTTCAAATATATAATAAGTACATTTTATTTATAAACCACTTTTTACCAATAAAATGACAAAGCACTGTACAAAACATAGGTGAAGAAAAACAACAATTCAATCAAAACAACAGAGACAACATCATAAAAAGGATACAAAGGGGATTAAAAATGATAGTTAGAAGGTGCATTAACTAAAAACTTTACTAAAAAGAGAAGTTTTCTAATGTTTCTTTAAAAGTTTCAACACAGTCAAGATCACGGAGGGACTGGGGCAAGTTGTCCCAGAGTCTGGGGGCTATAGTCTGGAATGCCAGCTTTTAAAACTACGTTTTTGGGATCTTTAGAAGACCCTGGCCTGAAGACCGGAGGCTGCGCCCTGAAGAGTAGGGGCCTAGCAAGTCAGTGGTGTACTGAGGGGCCCCACCATGCAACTGAAGAGTAGGGGCACAACAAGTCAGTGATGTACTGAGGGGCCCCACCATGCAACTGAAGAGTAGGGGCACAACAAGTCAGTGGTGTACTGAGGGGCCCCACCATGCAACTGAAGAGTAGGGGCACAACAAGTCAGTGGTGTACTGAGGGGCCCCACCATGCAACTGAAGAGTAGGGGCACAACAAGTCAGTGGTGTACTGAGGGGCCCCACCATGCAACTGAAGAGTAGGGGCACAACAAGTCAGTGGTGTACTGAGGGGCCCCACCATGCAACTGAAGAGTAGGGGCACAACAAGTCAGTGGTGTACTGAGGGGCCCCACCATGCAACTGAAGAGTAGGGGCACAACAAGTCAGTGGTGTACTGAGGGGCCCCACCATGCAACTGAAGAGTAGGGGCCTAGCAAGTCAGTGGTGTACTGAGGGGCCCCACCATGCAACTGAAGAGTAGGGGCACAACAAGTCAGTGGTGTACTGAGGGGCCCCACCATGCAACTGAAGAGTAGGGGCACAACAAGTCAGTGGTGTACTGAGGGGCCCCACCATGCAACTGAAGAGTAGGGGCACAACAAGTCAGTGGTGTACTGAGGGGCCCCACCATGCAACTGAAGAGTAAGGGCACAACAAGTCAGTGGTGTACTGAGGGGCCCCACCATGCAACTGAAGAGTAGTGTGGTGGAATTTCTGACCTTTGAGCTATATTTCGTGTCTGTCAAGAATGTCTGCTTGTTTCATTTCTTTTCTATTCTAAACCATTGAAGGACTAGATGTAGGCCAAAGTTCAGTATAGAGTTGGGCCGACCATTCTACAAAATGTTTTGATTGTCTAAGCATGACTAAGGGATTCAAGGATGTTGCAAAACAAACAGGTCGAAAACATCAGGACCTTGACGCATGAGGGAAACAGATAAAATGTCCAAGTGACAAGGGCTGGGGAGGATTGCTTGATTCTTGTGTCCTCCGGAGGACGTTTGTTTGTCTGCATGGGCAGCTCAATCCAACTTTGTACTTTTCATTATTGGTAAATAAACCTTTTGTACTAAACTCACTTTTGTTGCAGTTTAAGCTTCGGACAATCCGCTACAGTAGGGGCATAACAAGTCAGTGGTGTACTGAGGGGCCCCACCATGCAACTGAAGAGTAGGGGCATAACAAGTCAGTGATGTACTGAGGGGCCCCACCATGCAACTGAAGAGTAGGGGGATAACAAGTCAGTGATGTACTGAGGGGCCCCACCATGCAACTGAAGAGTAGGGGCATAACAAGTCAGTGGTGTACTGAGGGGCCCCACCATGCAACTGAAGAGTAGGGGCATAACAAGTCAGTGATGTACTGAGGGGCCCCACCATGCAACTGAAGAGTAGGGGCATAACAAGTCAGTGGTGTACTGAGGGGCCCCACCATGCAACTGAAGAGTAGGGGCATAAGAAGTCAGTGATGTACTGAGGGGCCCCACCATGCAACTGAAGAGTAGGGGCATAACAAGTCAGTGATGTACTGAGGGGCCCAACCATGCAACTGAAGAGTAGGGGCACAACAAGTCAGTGGTGTACTGAGGGGCCCCACCATGCAACTGAAGAGTAGGGGCACAACAAGTCAGTGGTGTACTGAGGGGCCCCACCATGCAACTGAAGAGTAGGGGCATAACAAGTCAGTGGTGTACTGAGGGGCCCCACCATGCAACTGAAGAGTAGGGGCATAACAAGTCAGTGGTGTACTGAGGGGCCCCACCATGCAACTGAAGAGTAGGGGCATAACAAGTCAGTGATGTACTGAGGGGCCCCACCATGCAACTGAAGAGTAGGGGCATAACAAGTCAGTGGTGTACTGAGGGGCCCCACCATGCAACTGAAGAGTAGGGGCATAAGAAGTCAGTGATGTACTGAGGGGCCCCACCATGCAACTGAAGAGTAGGGGCATAACAAGTCAGTGATGTACTGAGGGGCCCAACCATGCAACTGAAGAGTAGGGGCATAAGAAGTCAGTGGTGTACTGAGGGGCCCCACCATGCAACTGAAGAGTAGGGGCACAACAAGTCAGTGGTGTACTGAGGGGCCCCACCATGCAACTGAAGAGTAGGGGCATAACAAGTCAGTGATGTACTGAGGGGCCCAACCATGCAACTGAAGAGTAGGGACATAACAAGTCAGTGGTGTACTGAGGGGCCCCACCATGCAACTGAAGAGTAGGGGCACAACAAGTCAGTGATGTACTGAGGGGCCCCACCATGCAACTGAAGAGTAGAGGCATAACAAGTCAGTGATGTACTGAGGGGCCCCACCATGCAACTGAAGAGTAGGGGCACAACAAGTCAGTGATGTACTGAGGGGCCCCACCATGCAACTGAAGAGTAGGGGCACAACAAGTCAGTGATGTACTGAGGGGCCCCACCATGCAACTGAAGAGTAGGGGCACAACAAGTCAGTGGTGTACTGAGGGGCCCCACCATGAAACTGAAGAGTAGGGGAATAGCAAGTCAGTGATGTACTGAGGGGCCCCACCATGCAACTGAAGAGTAGGGGCATAGCAAGTCAGTGATGTACTGAGGGGCCCCACCATGAAACTGAAGAGTAGGGGCACAACAAGTCAGTGGTGTACTGAGGGGCCCCACCATGAAACTGAAGAGTAGGGGCATAACAAGTCAGTGGTGTACTGAGGGGCCCCACCATGCAACGCACGGAAAGTCAGGACTAAAATCTTCAACTCAATGCGGAATTGAACCGTAATCCAATGAAGATCCATGTAGAGTATATTAAACCCTGGGACACAGTGGTCTACATTAAACCCTAGGACACAGTGGTCTACATTAAACCCTAGGACACAGTGGTCTGTATTAAACCCTGGGACACAGTGGTCTACATTAAACCCTAGGACACAGTGGTCTACATTAAACCCTAGGACACAGTGGTCTGTATTAAACCCTAGGACACAGTGGTCTATATTAAACCCTAGGACACAGTGGTCTACATTAAACCCTAGGACACAGTGGTCTACATTAAACCCTAGGACACAGTGGTCTGTATTAAACCCTAGGACACAGTGGTCTATATTAAACCCTAGGACACAGTGGTCTACATTAAACCCTAGGACACAGTGGTCTATATTAAACCCTAGGACACAGTGGTCTACATTAAACCCTAGGACACAGTGGTCTGTATTAAACCCTAGGACACAGTGGTCTATATTAAACCCTAGGACACAGTGGTCTATATTAAGCCCTAGGACACAGTGGTCTACATTAAACCCTAGGACACAGTGGTCTACATTAAACCCTAGGACACAGTGGTCTACATTAAACCCTAGGACACAGTGGTCTGTATTAAACCCTAGGACACAGTGGTCTATATTAAACCCTAGGACACAGTGGTCTATATTAAACCCTGGGACACAGTGGTCTACATTAAACCCTAGGACACAGTGGTCTACATTAAACCCTAGGACACAGTGGTCTATATTAAACCCTAGGACACAGTGGTCTATATTAAACCCTAGGACACAGTGGTCTACATTAAACCCTAGGTCACAGTGGTCTAGGGTTTGTCAACATCTGATTATGACACTTCATGCAGAGCTAAGTTCTAATGCCATCAGGAAATATACCTGAACTGGAACATCCTCCACCGGCTTCAGATCTGCCATTTGAAACAACTTTGGTTTCCATATTAGGTAAGACCCTCAAAAGGACAAAAGGTAAGTGTCACACACTGCTGAACCACATCGCTAGGAATTTAGAACATCGGTTTCAATTCAGAGTCAGTTTGCAGTTTGTCCTTTATGAATGTTTACAAACTGCACTTCAATGGAAAGTGCACCTAATGTACGGCATCATGCTGGTTGTGCTTACCCACCTCGAAGCTATTTTATTTGGTACACGGTGAAATGATAAGTGTGACCAGTAGATGGCAGTCACACATAAGAGACACGTGTGGACTGCAATATGATGGCAGCCACACATAAGAGACACGTGTGGACTGCAATATGATGGCAGCCACACATAAGAGATACGTGTGGACTGCAATATGACGGCAGCCATCATTGCAACCATTATGAAAAAGAAGGATGTTTTTTATTGTTGCTAACTTGGCTAAATGTGGTAAATATCTTCACATCGACCAGGTGGGAAAGCTGTTAGAAGCAGCTAGCTAACGGGTGATAGCATTTTTGAATCATTTGCAAAAAGAGCCAGCGTTCATGCGGCGACTTGATGTCCAGAGGTCGCCATGCTGGAACCGATACTTAAGAACAATTTAAGGTGCGCCCCGGGTGGTTGGAAAAGTCTAAAATGAGGACGATAGCGAGGCTGCTAGCTCAGTGTTTCCCACACATTCATTTATTTGTGGCGGCCCGCCACGAAAAAATTACGTCCGCCACAAATAAAAAATAAAAATAAATTTTTTTGTGTCCTGTCCAGCTTCTCAGGCAAATCACATAGTAGATGTAGATGCCCGTATCGGCTGTTGACATTTACTTTACAAAAGAGAAGTGTAGGATACTTCTCTCGTTGCCTTATTTGTATTTGACCACTACTGTTTTCTGTTTATTTGTTACTGACTGTGGCAGGACACCTCTGCCTCTGTTTCACTTTATGTTGCTGGTAAATAATATGCTTGTAGTAGTAGGCTAAAGTTAAATTATTCAGTATGCACTAATTAAAGGGGCAGAGCTTTGAGACATTTTAGCTTTTATATTTTATAAGATGTATTTTTTGTAAGAACCACAATTAATAAATATATTTCAGTGAATAACTTATTGTTCAAATCTGTATATAAATATGTACATAAAGTGTTGTAATTATATTGTAAAATGGATGGATGGATGGATGGACGGACGTTTAAAACAAAACTGTTATTATTAATTAGTAAGTATACATTTTTTGAGGCTTTTTAGAGAAAATCATATCATTGTAGTAAATTGTGCAAATTACTGGATGATGTCATGGTGACCACGCCCATAGCCACGCCCCCACCGCCACAGGTATCTTGGCAGTTTATGGGAAACACTGTAGCTCCTACAAAGCTAGCGCAGATAATTTTTTCAAACGCTGACTTCATGGATTTTATCAGCGAGAGAAGTCTTTTGTTCCGCAGCTCGTCTTTAGTTGTGATGAGACCGAAAAAGACGCCACAGCAAACTTTCATTGCAGCGAAGGAGAAGACACTACCGGGACGCAAGCCCATGAAGGATCACCTCGCACCGCTAAGTTGTGCTAACGCTAGCGGTGACTACGTGAAGCCGCTGCTCGTTCATCACCCCGAGTCTTCAACAATAACACAAATACTCGCAGACTCAAAGTAAAATTATTTTCCTCTTTCTGTTTTTTTATTGTAGCAACATGGTGGTGAACGTTTTTGGAGTGTATGTGTGTGTGTTGATACTTAAGATGGTTGTAGTTTGGATAAAAAATTAATTGTTAATCTAATACCCCCTTATTTGGTTTGATATATATGCAGTATATATATATATATACAGTATACATTTGCATATAGACACTCACAGTACGTATATATATATATATATATATATATATATATATATATATATATATATATATATATATATATATATATATATATATATATATATATACACACACACACATATATAATTGTATTTTTTGACTAAAATAAGGACATTTGTCCAGGCTCGAAGCAAATATTCATGTTTACATTGATTCTTTTTACAGAACTCTACTTCACTGTACAAACTTTTAGGGTTATGAACCGTGCTCAAGAACCAATTGAGTTCGTAAATGGAGGTTCTGCAGCATGCTCAAAGTAGGTTATGAGAGTGAAATGTACGCAACATTTACACCAAAGTACATCCAACACATATCTAGATCCTCTTTAAAGGAATCTTTAGTATTGGGAGATAGTAAAGAATCAGTTGTAATACACTTTTACACCACAAGTGGCAGTAATGACAACATCACACAAGTACTCAGGTGTAGTACACTTTTACACCACTTGTGGCAGTAATGACAACATCACACAAGTACTCAAGTGTAATACACTTTTACACCACTTGTGGCAGTAATGACAACATCACACAAGTACTCAGGTGTAATACACTTTTACACCACTTGTGGCAGTAATGACATCATCACACAAGTACTCAGGTGTAATACACTTTTACACCACTTGTGGCAGTAATGACAACATCACACAAGTACTCAGGTGTAATACACTTTTACACCACTTGTGGCAGTAATGACAACATCACACAAGTACTCAGGTGTAATACACTTTTACACCACTTGTGGCAGTAATGACAACATCACACAAGTACTCAGGTGTAATACACCTTTACACCACTTGTGGCAGTAATGACAACATCACACAAGTACTCAGGTGTAATACACTTCTACACCACTTGTGGCAGTAATGACAACATCACACAAGTACTCAGGTGTAATACACTTTTACACCACTTGTGGCAGTAATGACAACATCACACAAGTACTCAGGTGTAATACACTTCTACACCACTTGTGGCAGTAATGACAACATCACACAAGTACTCAGGTGTAGTACACTTTTACACCACTTGTGGCAGTAATGACAACATCACACAAGTACTCAGGTGTAATACACTTTTACACCATGTGTGGCAGTAATGACAACATCACACAAGTACTCAGGTGTAATACACTTTTACACCACTTGTGGCAGTAATGACAACATCACACAAGTACTCAGGTGTAATACACTTTTACACCACTTGTGGCAGTAATGACAACATCACACAAGTACTCAGGTGTAATACACTTTTACACCACTTGTGGCAGTAATGACAACATCACACAAGTACTCAGGTGTAATACACTTTTACACCACTTGTGGCAGTAATGACAACATCACACAAGTACTCAGGTGTAGTACACTTTTACAGCACTTGTGGCAGTAATGACAACATCACACAAGTACTCAGGTGTAATACACTTTTACACCACTTGTGGCAGTAATGACATCATCACACAAGTACTCAGGTGTAATACACTTCTACAGCACTTGTGGCAGTAATGACAACATCACACAAGTACTCAGGTGTAGTACACTTTTACACCACTTGTGGCAGTAATGACAACATCACACAAGTACTCAGGTGTAATACACTTCTACACCACTTGTGGCAGTAATGACAACATCACACAAGTACTCAGGTGTAATACACCTTTACAGCACTTGTGGCAGTAATGACAACATCACACAAGTACTCAGGTGTAATACACTTCTACACCACTTGTGGCAGTAATGACAACATCACACAAGTACTCATGTGTAGTACACTTTTACACCACTTGTGGCAGTAATGACAACATCACACAAGTACTCAGGTGTAATACACTTTTACACCATGTGTGGCAGTAATGACAACATCACACAAGTACTCAGGTGTAATACACTTTTACACCACTTGTGGCAGTAATGACAACATCACACAAGTACTCAGGTGTAATACACTTTTACACCACTTGTGGCAGTAATGACAACATCACACAAGTACTCAGGTGTAATACACTTTTACACCACTTGTGGCAGTAATGACAACAAGTACTCAGGTGTAGTACACTTTTACACCACTTGTGGCAGTAATGACAACATCACACAAGTACTCAGGTGTAATACACTTTTACACCACTTGTGGCAGTAATGACAACATCACACAAGTACTCAGGTGTAATACACTTTTACACCACTTGTGGCAGTAATGACAACATCACACATGAGAAGTCTGCAGCTAAAGTCAGAGAAAAGTTTCTTAAGTGCAAAAATGATGACTAAATTGATGAAGCTGTATTTTCATTTGCACTTCAATTTTATTGTCAGTTTATTTAAGAAACATAATTATTATTAATTTAGCATTTTGTAATTGTATGTACAAACTACAAAAGCAGTGAAGTTGTCACGTTGTGTAAAAGGTAAACAAAAAGAGAATACAACAAATCCTTTTCAACCTAAGACAAGATAATTCATGTTCCAAATTTGAAATGTGGACTCGTCAGACCACATAACACTTTGCCACTTTGCATCAGTCCATCTCAGATGAGCTCGGGCCCAGCCAAGCCGGCGGTGTTTCTGGGTGTTGTTGATAAATGGCTTTGGCTTTGCATAGTAGAGTTTTAACTTGCACTTACAGATGTAGCGACCAACTGTAGTTACTGACAGTGGTTTTCTGAAGTGTTCCTGAGCCCATGTGGTGATATCCTTTACACGCCGATGTGGCTTTTCGATGCCCGAGGGATCCAAGGTGTGTAATATCATGGCTTACCTGCAGTGATTTCTCCACATTCTCTGAACCTTTTGATGATATTACGGAGCGTAGATGGTGAAATCCCTCAATTCCTTGTTGAGAAATGTTGTCCTTCAACAATTTGCTCAGGCATTTGTTGACAAAGTGGTGACCCTCGCCCCGTCCTTGTTTGTGAAGCTGCTTTTATAGCCAATCATGGCACCCACCTGTTCCCAATTAGCCTGTTCACCTGTGGGATGTTCCAAATAAGAGCATTCCTCAACTTTCTCACTCTTTTTTGCCACTTGTGCCAGCTTTTTTTGAAACATGTTGCAGTCTAAATGAGCTAATATTTGCAAATAATAACAAAGTTTGCACATGAAATATCTTGTCTTTGCAGTCTATTCAATTGAATATAAGTTGAAAAGGATTTGTTGTATTCTCTTCTTATTTACCTTTTACACAACGTGACAACTTCACTGCTTTTGGGCTTTTGTAAATGTCTTTTTTCATGAGAAGTCTCTTCTTTTGCAGTATCTTTGATGGCTATTTACTTTGTAATTAGCCTGACCAAAGCCTCGATGGTAACCTGTATGACTAACACGTCATTTTATTATGACTTGACAATATCGATCCTGTTAAACTGTAATTATTGTGTACGATTACAATCAAGAGTGGGACTACTAACTCCGTGTTAGAGATAAGAAGTTCTGTTTTAAAGGATCCATGTCTGCTATGGTGCCATTAGTGCGGGGGTCCCTAATATTGTGGCCAGTGCTAGTGTACAAGCAACAGAAAAACAAACAAAAAAGGTGAACAATGAATGCTTGGCTTCTTGTACTAGAATGTTGTCAATGGCAGCAAAACATAGTGCAAGGTTCAAAAATGTGAGGATGGTACCTTGAAGTGTTCCCACCTATTAGAGGGATATATCCAGGTTCCACACACTGCGGCCCCCACATGACACATGGAACAAGATCCGCAGTGATTATTATCAGCACATGACATCAACACATTGGGTTAAACATTTGGCAAATGTTACCGAAGCTCTTGGAGTGCTTGTCAATGAAGTAAAGAATCAAGTTCTCTCAAGGTCACATGCATTAGCAACACTAACAGCAACTAGTGTGGTGGCGCACCTAACTTGCATTAGCAACACTAACAGCGACTAGTGTGGTGGCGCACCTAACATGCATTAGCAACACTAACAGCAACTAGTGTGGTGGCGCACCTAACTTGCATTAGCAACACTAACAGCAACTAGTGTGGTGGCGCACCTAACTTGCATTAGCAACACTAACAGCAACTAGTGTGGTGGCGCACCTAACTTGCATTAGCAACACTAACAGCAACTAGTGTGGTGGCGCACCTAACTTGCATTAGCAACACTAACAGCAACTAGTGTGGTGGCGCACCTAACTTGCATTAGCAACACTAACAGCAACTAGTGTGGTGGCGCACCTAACTTGCATTAGCAACACTAACAGCGACTAGTGTGGTGGCGCACCTAACTTGCATTAGCAACACTAACAGCAACTAGTGTGGTGGCGCACCTAACTTGCATTAGCAACACTAACAGCAACTAGTGTGGTGGCGCACCTAACTTGCATTAGCAACACTAACAGCGACTAGTGTGGTGGCGCACCTAACTTGCATTAGCAACACTAACAGCAACTAGTGTGGTGGCGCACCTAACTTGCATTAGCAACACTAACAGCAACTAGTGTGGTGGCGCACCTAACATGCATTAGCAACACTAACAGCGACTAGTGTGGTGGCGCACCTAACTTGCATTAGCAACACTAACAGCAACTAGTGTGGTGGCGCACCTAACTTGCATTAGCAACACTAACAGCGACTAGTGTGGTGGCGCACCTAACTTGCATTAGCAACACTAACAGCGACTAGTGTGGTGGCGCACCTAACTTGCATTAGCAACACTAACAGCAACTAGTGTGGTGGCGCACCTAACTTGCATTAGCAACACTAACAGCAACTAGTGTGGTGGCGCACCTAACTTGCATTAGCAACACTAACAGCAACTAGTGTGGTGGCGCACCTAACTTGCATTAGCAACACTAACAGCGACTAGTGTGGTGGCGCACCTAACATGCATTAGCAACACTAACAGCAACTAGTGTGGTGGCGCACCTAACTTGCATTAGCAACACTAACAGCAACTAGTGTGGTGGCGCACCTAACTTGCATTAGCAACACTAACAGCAACTAGTGTGGTGGCGCACCTAACTTGCATTAGCAACACTAACAGCAACTAGTGTGGTGGCGCACCTAACTTGCATTAGCAACACTAACAGCAACTAGTGTGGTGGCGCACCTAACTTGCATTAGCAACACTAACAGCAACTAGTGTGGTGGCGCACCTAACTTGCATTAGCAACACTAACAGCGACTAGTGTGGTGGCGCACCTAACTTGCATTAGCAACACTAACAGCAACTAGTGTGGTGGCGCACCTAACTTGCATTAGCAACACTAACAGCAACTAGTGTGGTGGCGCACCTAACTTGCATTAGCAACACTAACAGCGACTAGTGTGGTGGCGCACCTAACTTGCATTAGCAACACTAACAGCAACTAGTGTGGTGGCGCACCTAACTTGCATTAGCAACACTAACAGCAACTAGTGTGGTGGCGCACCTAACATGCATTAGCAACACTAACAGCGACTAGTGTGGTGGCGCACCTAACTTGCATTAGCAACACTAACAGCAACTAGTGTGGTGGCGCACCTAACTTGCATTAGCAACACTAACAGCGACTAGTGTGGTGGCGCACCTAACTTGCATTAGCAACACTAACAGCGACTAGTGTGGTGGCGCACCTAACTTGCATTAGCAACACTAACAGCAACTAGTGTGGTGGCGCACCTAACTTGCATTAGCAACACTAACAGCGACTAGTGTGGTGGCGCACCTAACTTGCATTAGCAACACTAACAGCGACTAGTGTGGTGGCGCACCTAACTTGCATTAGCAACACTAACAGCGACTAGTGTGGTGGCGCACCTAACTTGCATTAGCAACACTAACAGCAACTAGTGTGGTGGCGCACCTAACTTGCATTAGCAACACTAACAGCAACTAGTGTGGTGGCGCACCTAACATGCATTAGCAACACTAACAGCGACTAGTGTGGTGGCGCACCTAACTTGCATTAGCAACACTAACAGCAACTAGTGTGGTGGCGCACCTAACTTGCATTAGCAACACTAACAGCGACTAGTGTGGTGGCGCACCTAACTTGCATTAGCAACACTAACAGCGACTAGTGTGGTGGCGCACCTAACTTGCATTAGCAACACTAACAGCAACTAGTGTGGTGGCGCACCTAACTTGCATTAGCAACACTAACAGCGACTAGTGTGGTGGCGCACCTAACTTGCATTAGCAACACTAACAGCAACTAGTGTGGTGGCGCACCTAACTTGCATTAGCAACACTAACAGCGACTAGTGTGGTGGCACACCTAACATGCATTAGCAACACTAACAGCAACTAGTGTGGTGGCGCACCTAACATGCATTAGCAACATTAACAGCGACTAGTGTGGTGGCGCACCTAACATGCATTACCAACACTAACAGCGACTAGTGTGGTGGCGCACCTAACTTGCATTAGCAACACTAACAGCGACTAGTGTGGTGGCGCACCTAACTTGCATTAGCAACACTAACAGCGACTAGTGTGGTGGCGCACCTAACTTGCATTAGCAACACTAACAGCGACTAGTGTGGTGGCGCACCTAACTTGCATTAGCAACACTAACAGCGACTAGTGTGGTGGCGCACCTAACTTGCATTAGCAACACTAACAGCGACTAGTGTGGTGGCGCACCTAACTTGCATTAGCAACACTAACAGCAACTAGTGTGGTGGCGCACCTAACTTGCACTAGCAACACTAGCAGCTACTAGTGTGGTGGCGCACCTAACTTGCATTAGCAACACTAACAGCGACTAGTGTGGTGGCGCACCTAACTTGCATTAGCAACACTAGCAGCTACTAGTGTGGTGGCGCACCTAACTTGCATTAGCAACACTAACAGCGACTAGTGTGGTGGCGCACCTAACTTGCATTAGCAACACTAACAGCGACTAGTGTGGTGGCGCACCTAACTTGCATTAGCAACACTAACAGCGACTAGTGTGGTGGCGCACCTAACTTGCATTAGCAACATTAGCAGCAACTAGTGTGGTGGCGCACCTAACTTGCATTAGCAACACTAACAGCGACTAGTGTGGTGGCGCACCTAACTTGCATTAGCAACATTAGCAGCAACTAGTGTGGTGGCACACCTAACTTGCATTAGCAACACTAACAGCGACTAGTGTGGTGGCGCACCTAACTTGCATTAGCAACATTAGCAGCAACTAGTGTGGTGGCGCACCTAACTTGCATGTGGTTGTTCGAGAAATGGTTGCTTCATTCAGAGAGTCGCACTGCTTCGTGGGACCCAATGGCGACTCCCGGTGATGGTAAACAATCGATGTGAAGAGTTTTACCCGCGTTGTCACCGATGCTATAAAAGAAGTATGGCCGCCGGCTCACCAGTAGAGATAGTAGAAGAAGGAGAGGACGAAGAAGGACAACTTGCACCAGGCCTCCTTCAGGCAGAACTTCAGCGTGTCCCCGTTCATCACCGACGCCGGGTCGTAGAGCAACTCCTTGGTGTCCGTCGGGGAATGGAAGTACCTACCGCAGAGGGCAAAGACCACACCGCGGGTAGTTGACCCGTTCCACACCACAGGGAATGGAATGGTGGGGGGGGGGGGGGTGGGATAATGGCGACGAGACAGCGGGGCAGAAAAGGGTATGGGGAGAAGAATGTTGTTGATCATGGATGAAGAATGGCAAAGCTTCAGATTCCTCAACAGGTTGGAAGTATGTTGGTAGGTAGGTAGGTAGGTAGGTAGGTAGGTAGGTAGGTAGGTAGGTAGGTAGGTAGGTAGGTAGGTAGGTAGGTAGGTAGGTAGGTAGGTACGTAGGTAGGTAGGTAGGTAGGTAGGTACGTAGGTAGGTAGGTAAGGTAGGTATGTTGGTAGGTAGGTAGGTAGGTAGGTAGGTAGGTACGTTGGTAGGTAGGTAGGTAGGTAGGTATGTTGGAAGGTAGGTAGGTGGGTAGGTAGGTAGGGACGTAGGTAGGTAGGTAGGTAGGTAGGTAGGTAGGTAGGTAGGTAGGGACGTAGGTAGGTAGGTAGGTAGGTACGTAGGTAGGTAGGTAGGTAGGTAGGTATGTTGGTAGGTAGGTAGGTAGGTAGGTAGCTAGGTAGGTAGGTATGTTGGTAGGTAGGTAGGTAGGTAGGTAGGGACGTAGGTAGGTAGGTAGGTAGGTAGGTAGGTAGGTAGGTACGTAGGTAGGTAGGTAGGTAGGTAGGTAGGTATGTATGTTGGTAGGTAGGTAGGTAGGTAGGTACGTACGTACGTTGGTAGGTAGGTAGGTAGGTAGGTAGGTAGGTAGGTATGTTGGTAGGTAGGTAGGTAGGTAGGTAGGTAGGGACGTAGGTAGGTAGGTAGGTAGGTACGTAGGTAGGTAGGTAGGTAGGTAGGTAGGTAGGTATGTTGGTAGGTAGGTAGGTAGGTAGGTAGGTACGTACGTACGTTGGTAGGTAGGTAGGTAGGTAGGTAGGTACGTTGGTAGGTAGGTAGGTAGGGAGGTAGGTAGGTAGGTAGGTAGGTAGGGACGTAGGTAGGTAGGTAGGTAGGTAGGTACGTTGGTAGGTAGGTAGGTAGGTAGGTAGGTAGGTAGATAGGTAGGTAGGTGGGTAGGTAGGTAGGTAGGTAGGTAGATACATAGGTAGGTAGATAGGTAGGTAGGTAGGTAGGTAGGGACGTAGGTAGGTAGGTAGGTAGGTAGGTACGTTGGTAGGTAGGTAGGTAGGTAGGTAGGTAGGTAGATAGGTAGGTAGGTGGGTAGGTAGGTAGGTAGGTAGGTAGATACATAGGTAGGTAGATAGGTAGGTAGGTAGGTAGGTAGGTAGATATGTTGGTAGGTAGGTAGGTAGGTAGGTAGGTATGTTGGTAGGTAGGTAGGTAGGTAGGGACGTAGGTAGGTAGGTAGGTAGGTAGGTAGGTAGGTAGGTAGGTAGGGACGTAGGTAGGTAGTTAGCTCCACTTAGCAACACTTTGATGTACGAGGATTCTCTAAACCAGCAAAGTTGCAAGCCAACATGTATGTCATGAGTGGGTTTTAGGTCTTATGTTGTAGTTGTGTTATGTTGTAGTTGTGTTATGTTATAGTTGTGTTATGTTATAGTTGTGTTATGTTAACTATAACATAACACAACTATAACATAACACAACTATAACATAACACAACTATAACATAACACAACTATAACACAACACAACTATAGAGATGACAGAGCCAGAAGTTGTGTAGTTGCTCTCAAATAAAGATGCCAACATTCTTCACAAACAACACAACTCACAAACTACTTTCCTTATTGATGGATGTCTGATTGTTTATGTGACAACATCAACATTTACACAACACTCTTTTTGACATGTGTGTGTGTGTGTGTGTGTGTGTGTGTGTGTGTGTGTGTGTGTGTGTGTGTGTGTGTGAGACTCATGCAGTCATGACATATTCTAGAATGCACAGGAAAGTTTCATGTCAGATGCAAAGTTTGATGGCCAACAACATGTTGAACAATGTTACATAAACACAACATTTGTCTTACACACTGTTACAACACTACACTGACAACACAACATTTGTCTTCCATACTGTTACAATACTACACTTAGACACACACACACACACACACACACGCGCACACACACACACACACACACACACACACACACACACACACACACACACACACACACACACACACACACACACACACACACACACACACACACACACACACACACACTTAGACACACACACGCGCGCACACACACTTGCACTCACCTCCAGGTGTTGTAGAAGAGCAGGGGGATGTTGAGGCCCACAGTCAGCCACTCTTGGGCACACAAGAACATGATGCAGAAGAGAACATGGATGGAATATTCCGGCAGCACCAACTACAGGACGGAGAGACATAGCAAGAAAACATGAGTCATCCTATCAACATATGGAAATGTATTGGAGCGATGAATAATAATAATAACAACATCATGATTTATTGTAGTGAGTGTTTATTGGGCATGATGGTCAAATCTACCGATCTAAAAGGACTACTTAATGTGTTTCAAGCTTTAAGATGCTCCTTTTCTCTCATTGGTGGTGTCAGGCTGATGAGACTCCTTCTGTGATTGAATGATGTCTTATAAAATCACACGTGTATTAATAAACAACTATATTAAAGCCATCTTAGTTGATGTGTGGGTGCCAAAATAATCTTCTTTAATGCCTGCATCATTTCAATTAAAATCCTGAGCTGTTCCTTTTTTAGAACGGCAACATATTCATCTGATCCTGATGGGTAAATGTGCCAGAAGAGATTAGTCAAAGATGAAGCTTTTACTTATGGCGGTTCTTATCAGTCTGATGCAACATTCTTGTCCTTGGTCTTCAACACAACCTGCTTAAACTAACTGTCAATCAAGGGCGTAGGAATCAAGTTAATACGAGGGGAGAGTATCTTTACCTTTTCATGTACGTGCTTTGTTTCGTATCCACAACAAATCAGTTGTATAAAAGACTTTGTATTTTGCAGGTATTCAGAATTTCAATTCCTGCTGTAGGAGCACTTGCATTCAGAGGAGGTGCTACGCCATGTTTAGATAGCAGTTCCACGCATTAATAACAAACAATGTGCGTTGTCACGATCATACTTTGATTGTCAAAGATGTTTAGTGATGTCATTTGCATGGCAATGTCTTCATCTTCTCTAGTTATTCATAAAAACTCATATTCAGTCTGCTAAACATTTTGTAATTGAGAAATTTCAACCAGGACATGCTATACAAAAATATACACTTTATTTTAATCTGCCATAAAATGTCCTCTATATTCCTTAACTGACGTACTAGCATTTATTTAGGTAGAACAATCACAGATTACATTACTAAACATCTTTGACCAAGCAGGATTTTACGGAGCCCCTAAAGGGACATGTGGGAAATTGTTTTTTTTAATAACTTTTTATTTATCTATTTTTTTTATAGACATGTATCTCGTGCACACGAGAAACTTTTTACAAAGTTATTAAAAATAAAAAATAAATGTTATAATTTTTTTTTGGACATGTATCTCGTGCGCACGAGATACATGTCTAAAAAAAAAAAAAAAAAAAAATTATAAATACATTTTTATTTATTTATTTTTTTTAAATTTTTTTTATTATTATTTTTTTTATACATTTTTTTAGACGTGTATCTCGTGCGCACAAGAAAATTTTTAGTTATAAAAAAAAAGTTTTTAGATATGTTTCTCGTGCGCACGAGATACATGTCTAAAAAAAATGATTATAAAGACAATTATAAATTTTTTTTAGACATGTATCTCGTGCGCACGAGATACATGTCTAAAAAAATAATTATAAAAACAATTATACATTTTTTTTTTTTTGACATGTATCTCATGCGCACGAGAAACTTTTTAAAAAGTTATTAAAAATAAAAAATACGTGATATAATTTTTTTTTTAGACATGTATCTCGTGCGCACGAGATACATGTCTAAAAAAAAAAAAAAAAATTATAAATACATTTTTTTAGACGTGTATCTCGTGCGCACAAGAAACTTTTTAGTTATAAAAAAATGTTTTTATATATGTTTCTCGTGCGCACGAGATACATGTCTAAAAAAATAATTATAAAAGCAATTATAAATTTTTTTTTTTGACATGTATCTCGTGCGCACGAGAAACTTTTTATAAACTTATTAAGAATAAAAAATAAATGTTATAATTTTTTTTAGACATGTATCTCATGTGCACTAAATACATGTCTAAAAAAAACAAAAAAAAACAAATTATAAATACATTTTTTTAAACGTGTATCTCGTGTGCACAAGAAACTTTTTAGTTATAAAAAAAAAGTTTTTAGATATGTTTCTTGTGCACACGAGATACATGTCTAAAAAAATAATTATAAAAACAATTATACATTTTTTTTTTTAGACATGTATCTCATGCGCACGAGAAACTTTTAAAAAACTTATTAAAAATAAAAAATACATGTTATAATTTTTTTTTTAGACATGTATCTCATGCGCACGAGAAACTTTTTAAAAAGTTATTAAAAATAAAAAATACATGATATAATTTTTTTTTTAGACATGTATCTCATGCGCACGAGATACATGTCTAAAAAAAAAATAAATAAATTATAAATACATTTTTTTAGACGTGTATCTCGTGCGCACAAGAAACTTTTTAGTTATAAAAAAATGTTTTTATATATGTTTCTCGTGCGCACGAGATACATGTCTAAAAAAATAATTATAAAAGCAATTATAAATTATTTTTTTTTACATGTATCTCGTGCGCACGAGAAACTTTTTATAAACTTATTAAGAATAAAAAATAAATGTTATAATTTTTATTAGACATGTATCTCGTGTGCACTAAATACATGTCTAAAAAAAACAAAAAAAAACAAATTATAAATACATTCTTTTAAACGTGTATCTCGTGTGCACAAGAAACTTTTTAGTTATAAAAAAAAAGTTTTTAGATATGTTTCTTGTGCACACGAGATACATGTCTAAAAAAATAATTATAAAAACAATTATACATTTTTTTTTTTTAGACATGTATCTCATGCGCACGAGAAACTTTTTAAAAAGTTATTAAAAATAAAAAATACATGTTATAATTTTTTTTTTAGACATGTATCTCGTGCGCACGAGATACATGTCTAAAAAAAAATAAAAAATTATACATTTTTTTATTTTTTATAACGAAAGTCTCTCATGTGCACAACATACATGTCTAAAAAACATTATTTAAATTTTTTTTTTTTTATAACTTTATAAAAAGATTCTCTTGCGCATGAGATACATGTTTAAAAAAAATAAATAAAAAAAAAAAATTATAAAAAAAAAAACATTTCCCTCATGTTAAGTTAAATTAGCAATGATTGTCACACACACACAAGGTGTGGCAAAATTATTTTCTGCATTTGACCCATCACCCTTGATTACCCCCTGCGAGGTGAGGGGAGCAGTGGGCAGCAGCATTGGCTGCGCCCAGGAATCATTTTTGGTGATTTAACCCCCAATTCCCTTTAGGGGCTCCGTAGGATTTTAATGTAAAACTATTTTTTAATTTTGTTACTACAAATAGACGGGATGTTATTGTGCAGCTGGAAGTGTTTGAGAAGTTGTGTCTTGGCGTGTTTTGACGACTAAACAAGAATAAGCAAAATAGAGGAGTGACTCAAGACTTCATTACTGCGCCTCTCAAAAAGAACTCTTTTAAAAAGGCTGAACAACAATGAATGGCTGTGGAACAATATATATATTTTTGTGGGGGGGTAAATGTGCACGTCACCCTATGCAAGTTTGCAAGCCCAACATTTCTTTTAAAACCTTGCTACAGTTTGTCTGATACATATTATTCATTGATGAGAGCTCATCAAATATTCACCCAGCAGCAAATAAAATAGCATTATGAACAATAAGCAGTTAGGATCCCCACCAAATGTACCTTGACACCTCATGTACAGTATATGTCATTTTTACTTTTATTACATGTTTTATGTCATTGGAAATACTCGGCAACTTTGACAAATATAAACAGTAAGTGCTTTGGAAATTAAATGTATGATTATTATGATGTATATGCAGTGTTTAAATGTATGATTATTATGATGTATATGCAGTGTTTAAATATATGATTGTTATGATGTATATGCAGTGTTTAAATGTATGATTGTTATGATGTACATGCAGTGTTTAAATTTATGGTTATTATGATGTATATGCAGTGTTTAAATGTATGATTGTTATGATGTATATGCAGTGTTTAAATGTATGATTATTATGATGTATATGCAGTGTTTAAATGTATGATTATTATGATGTATATGCAGTGTTTAAATGTATGATTATTATGATGTATATGCAGTGTTTAAATGTATGATTATTATGATGTATATGCAGTGTTTAAATGTATGATTATTATGATGTATATGCAGTGTTTAAATGTATGATTATTATGATGTATATGCAGTGTTTAAATGTATGATTGTTATGATGTACATGCAGTGTTTAAATGTATGATTATTATGATGTATATGCAGTGTTTAAATGTATGATTGTTATGATGTATATGCAGTGTTTAAATGTATGATTATTATGATGTATATGCAGTGTTTGAATGTATGATTATTATGATGTATATGCAGTGTTTAAATGTATGATTATTATGATGTATATGCAGTGTTTAAATGTATGATTATTATGATGTATATGCAGTGTTTAAATGTATGATTGTTATGATGTATATGCAGTGTTTAAATGTATGATTATTATGATCTATATGCAGTGTTTAAATGTATGATTATTATGATGTATATACAGTGTTTAAATGTATGATTATTATGATGTATATGCAGTGTTTAAATGTATGATTGTTATGATGTATATGCAGTGTTTAAATGTATGATTATTATGATGTATATGCAGTGTTTAAATGTATGATTATTATGATGTATATGCAGTGTTTAAATGCATGATTATTATGATGTATATGCAGTGTTTAAATGTATGATTGTTATGATGTATATGCAGTGTTTAAATGTATGATTGTTATGATGTATATGCAGTGTTTAAATGTATGATTATTATGATGTATATGCAGTGTTTAAATGTATGATTATTATGATGTATATGCAGTGTTTAAATGTATGATTATTATGATGTATATGCAGTGTTTAAATGCATGATTATTATGATGTATATGCAGTGTTTAAATGTATGATTGTTATGATGTATATGCAGTGTTTAAAGGCCTACTGAAATGAATTTTTTTTATTTAAACGGGGATAGCAGATCTATTCTATGTGTCATACTTGATCATTTCGCGATATTGCCATATTTTTGCTGAAAGGATTTAGTATAGAACAACGACGATAAAGATTGCAACTTTTGGTATCTGATAAAAAAAAGGCTTGCCCCTACCGGAAGTAGCGTGACGTAGTCAGTTGAACATATACGCAAAGTTCCCTATTGTTTACAATGATGGCCGCATGAAGTGAGAGAGATTCGGACCGAGAAAGCGACAATTTCCCCATTAATTTGAGCGAGGATGAAAGATTTGTGGATGAGTAAAGTGCAAGTGAAGGACTAGTGGGGAGTTGAAGCTATTCAGATAGGGAAGATGCTGTGAGAGCCGGGGGTGACCTGATATTCAGCTGGGAATGACTACAACAGTAAATAAACACAAGACATATATATATACTCTATTAGCCACAACACAACCAGGCTTATATTTAATATGCCACAAATTAATCCTGCATAAAAACACCTGCGTGTTTGTTATGCTAGCTCCTAGCTCCTCTGCTAGCTCCTAGCTCCATAGAACACGCCAATACAATTCAAACACCTGATCAACACACACAATCACTCAGCCCAAAAGACCGTTTACCTAACCCAAGGTTCATAAAGCTTATATATTTTTTAAAAGTTACGTACGTGACGCGCACATACGGTCAAGTTATCGAATGTTTAGCAGCCAAGGCTGCATACTCACGGTACCTGATATTCAGCTGGGAATGACTACAACAGTAAATAAACACAAGACATATATATACTCTATTAGCCACAACACAACCAGGCTTATATTTAATATGCCACAAATTAATCCTGCATAATAACACCTGCGTGTTTGTTATGCTAGCTCCTAGCTCCTCTGCTAGCTCCTAGCTCCATAGAACACGCCAATACAATTCAAACACATGATCAACACACACAATCACTCAGCCAAAAAGACCGTTCACCTAACCCAAGGTTCATAAGTCCTCCTGGTTAGAGTCTCTGTTATCCGAGTTCTTCCATCTTGACTGCATCTTTCGGGAATGTAAACAAAGAAGCGCCGGCTGTGTACTGTTGTGGCTGACTACGTTCGAAAAATACGTCCATTTCGCACCGACAACTTTCTTCTTTGCTTGCTCGGCTTCCTTCTCCATAATGCAATGAACATGATTGAAACAGATTCACGAACACAGATGTCCAGAATACTGTGGAATTATGAAATGAAAACAGAGCTTTTTCGTATCGGCTTCAATGTGGAAGGCATACCCGTGTTCGTCGGGCTACGTCACACGCATACGTCATCCTCAGAGGCGTTTCGAACCGGAAGTTTAGCGGCAAATTTAAAATGTCACTTTATAAGTTAACCCGGCCGTATTGGCATGTGTTATAATGTTAAGATTTCATCATTGATATATAAACTATCAGACTGCGTGGTCGGTAGTAGTGGCTTTCAGTAGGCCTTTAAATGTATGATTGTTATGATGTATATGCAGTGTTTAAATGTATGATTATTATGATGTATATGCAGTGTTTAAATGTATGATTATTATGATGTATATGCAGTGTTTAAATGTATGATTATTATGATGTACATGCAGTGTTTAAATGTATGATTATTATGATGTATATGCAGTGTTTAAATGTATGATTATTATGATGTATATGCAGTGTTTAAATGTATGATTATTATGATGTATATGCAGTGTTTAAATGTATGATTATTATGATGTAAATGCAGTGTTTAAATGTATGATTATTATGATGTATATGCAGTGTTTAAATGTATGATTATTATGATGTATATGCAGTGTTTAAATGTATGATTATTATGATGTAAATGCAGTGTTTAAATGTATGATTATTATGATGTATATGCAGTGTTTAAATGTATGATTATTATGATGTAAATGCAGTGTTTAAATGTATGATTATTATGATGTATATGCAGTGTTTAAATGTATGATTATTATGATGTAAATGCAGTGTTTAAATGTATGATTATTATGATGTATATGCAGTGTTTAAATGTATGATTATTATGATGTATATGCAGTGTTTAAATGTATGATTATTATGATGTAAATGCAGTGTTTAAATGTATGATTATTATGATGTATATGCAGTGTTTAAATGTATGATTATTATGATGTAAATGCAGTGTTTAAATGTATGATTATTATGATGTATATGCAGTGTTTAAATGTATGATTATTATGATGTATATGCAGTGTTTAAATGTATGATTATTATGATGTATATGCAGTGTTTAAATGTATGATTATTATGATGTATATGCAGTGTTTAAATGTATGATTATTATGATGTAAATGCAGTGTTTAAATGTATGATTATTATGATGTATATGCAGTGTTTAAATGTATGATTATTATGATGTATATGCAGTGTTTAAATGTATGATTATTATGATGTAAATGCAGTGTTTAAATGTATGATTATTATGATGTATATGCAGTGTTTAAATGTATGATTATTATGATGTAAATGCAGTGTTTAAATGTATGATTATTATGATGTATATGCAGTGTTTAAATGTATGATTATTATGATGTATATGCAGTGTTTAAATGTATGATTATTATGATGTAAATGCAGTGTTTAAATGTATGATTATTATGATGTATATGCAGTGTTTAAATGTATGATTATTATGATGTAAATGCAGTGTTTAAATGTATGATTATTATGATGTATATGCAGTGTTTAAATGTATGATTATTATGATGTATATGCAGTGTTTAAATGTATGATTATTATGATGTATATGCAGTGTTTAAATGTATGATTATTATGATGTATATGCAGTGTTTAAATGTATGATTATTATGATGTAAATGCAGTGTTTAAATGTATGATTATTATGATGTATATGCAGTGTTTAAATGTATGATTATTATGATGTACATGCAGTGTTTAAAGGGCAGTCCAATCCATGTGATGCATGCATTATTGAAACCTTAATAGCACATGAACACATGTTCCCAGGAAAGAGCTGCAAGAAAATGCTGTTAAAACAAAAGCTAAATATATTGACTGAGCAAGTCCGCATGCATGGGTGGCTACGAACATCTCTACGAACAAAAAGCTCATTAAAAAGCAAACACACATTCCCCCGTCCATCCGCCATCTTGTTTGAATCCCCAATGCACGGCCGGCACCACCACAACTCTACCTAATGTGCCACCAATCCTACTCGCCACACCTCGCCAATTACGGCGCTTTTCTTCAAACCGAGACGTGAAATAATTGACATTTGGTAAGGAGCTGGTTCACGCGGTGATGCAATCACAGCAAATAGAGAAGGAAGACACCTGGAAGAGTAGAACACGAGTGAATAATAACAATACATGAATAAAGATAAACACAAAATAAGTAAAGAGGTTAAAGATGATTTGTATTAGTCGTACAAAGTTGACGAAGAAAAGTGAAAACATGAATAAGTGGGTTGAAAATGAAATATGAATGCAAAGAAAAATAAGGAAGTTAGATAAAAGAATAACACATTTAATTGTTTAATAAATAAACAATAAGATGAATGACAACTAATACAAACATTACATCAACACATGACTATGTCATAACCTGTCAACACAGCTTTGTTTTTATCATCCATCCATCCATCCATCCATCTTCATCTGCTTATATGAGGTGGGGTCTCGGGGGCAGCAGCCTAAGCAGAGAAGCCCAGACTTCCCTCTCCCCAGCTACTTGGTCCAGCTCCTCCTGGGGGATCCCGAGGCGTTCCCAGGCCAGCCGGGAGACATAGTCTTCCCAACGTGTCCTGGGTCTTCCCCGTGGCCTCCTACCGGTCGGACGTGCCCTAGGGAGGCGTTCGGGTGTCATCCTGACCAGATGCCAGAACCACCTCATCTGGCTCCTCTCCATGTGGAGGAGCAGCGGCTTTACTTTGAGCTCCTCCCAGAACTTCTCACCCTATCTCTAAGGGAGAGACCCACCACCCGGCGGAGGAAACTCATTTCAGTACCCGTGATCTTGTCCTTTCAGTCATAACCCAAAGTTCATGACCATAGGTGAGGATGGGAACTTTGACTATATACACAAAAGACATATTTCTCTCAAATGTTGTTCACAAAACTGTCTAAAGCTGTGTTAGTGAGCATTTGTTCTTTGCCAAGATAATCTATCCCACCTCACAGGTGTGGCATACCAAGATGCTGATTGAACAGCATGATTATTACACAGGTGTGGCATACCAAGATGCTGATTGAACAGCATGATTATTACACAGGTGTGGCATACCAAGATGCTGATTGAACAGCATGATTATTACACAGGTGTGGCATACCAAGATGCTGATTGAACAGCATGATTATTACACAGGTGTGGCATACCAAGATGCTGATTGAACAGCATGATTATTACACAGGTGTGGCATACCAAGATGCTGATTAAACAGCATGATTATTACACAGGTGTGGCATACCAAGATGCTGATTGAACAGCATGATTATTACACAGGTGTGGCATACCAAGATGCTGATTAAACAGCATGATTATTACACAGGTGTGGCATACCAAGATGCTGATTGAACAGCATGATTATTACACAGGTGTGGCATACCAAGATGCTGATTGAACAGCATGATTATTACACAGGTGTGGCATACCAAGATGCTGATTGAACAGCATGATTATTACACAGGTGTGGCATACCAAGATGCTGATTGAACAGCATGATTATTACACAGGTGTGGCATACCAAGATGCTGATTGAACAGCATGATTATTACACAGGTGTGGCATACCAAGATGCTGATTGAACAGCATGATTATTACACAGGTGTGGCATACCAAGATGCTGATTGAACAGCATGATTATTACACAGGTGTGGCATACCAAGATGCTGATTGAACAGCATGATTATTACACAGGTGTGGCATACCAAGATGCTGATTAAACAGCATGATTATTACACAGGTGTGGCATACCAAGATGCTGATTGAACAGCATGATTATTACACAGGTGTGGCATACCAAGATGCTGATTAAACAGCATGATTATTACACAGGTGTGGCATACCAAGATGCTGATTGAACAGCATGATTATTACACAGGTGTGGCATACCAAGATGCTGATTGAACAGCATGATTATTACACAGGTGTGGCATACCAAGATGCTGATTGAACAGCATGATTATTACACAGGTGTGGCATACCAAGATGCTGATTGAACAGCATGATTATTACACAGGTGTGGCATACCAAGATGCTGATTGAACAGCATGATTATTACACAGGTGTGGCATACCAAGATGCTGATTGAACAGCATGATTATTACACAGGTGTGGCATACCAAGATGCTGATTGAACAGCATGATTATTACACAGGTGTGGCATACCAAGATGCTGATTGAACAGCATGATTATTACACAGGTGTGGCATACCAAGATGCTGATTGAACAGCATGATTATTACACAGGTGTGGCATACCAAGATGCTGATTGAACAGCATGATTATTACACAGGTGTGGCATACCAAGATGCTGATTGAACAGCATGATTATTACACAGGTGTGGCATACCAAGATGCTGATTGAACAGCATGATTATTACACAGGTGTGGCATACCAAGATGCTGATTAAACAGCATGATTATTACACAGGTGTGGCATACCAAGATGCTGATTGAACAGCATGATTATTACACAGGTGTGGCATACCAAGATGCTGATTAAACAGCATGATTATTACACAGGTGTGGCATACCAAGATGCTGATTGAACAGCATGATTATTACACAGGTGTGGCATACCAAGATGCTGATTGAACAGCATGATTATTACACAGGTGTGGCATACCAAGATGCTGATTGAACAGCATGATTATTACACAGGTGTGGCATACCAAGATGCTGATTGAACAGCATGATTATTACACAGGTGTGGCATACCAAGATGTGATTAAACAGCATGATTATTACACAGGTGTGGCATACCAAGATGCTGATTGAACAGCATGATTATTACACAGGTGTGGCATACCAAGATGCTGATTGAACAGCATGATTATTACACAGGTGTGGCATACCAAGATGCTGATTGAACAGCATGATTATTACACAGGTGTGGCATACCAAGATGCTGATTGAACAGCATGATTATTACACAGGTGTGGCATACCAAGATGCTGATTGAACAGCATGATTATTACACAGGTGTGGCATACCAAGATGCTGATTGAACAGCATGATTATTACACAGGTGTGGCATACCAAGATGCTGATTGAACAGCATGATTATTACACAGGTGTGGCATACCAAGATGCTGATTGAACAGCATGATTATTACACAGGTGTGGCATACCAAGATGCTGATTGAACAGCATGATTATTACACAGGTGTGGCATACCAAGATGCTGATTGAACAGCATGATTATTACACAGGTGTGGCATACCAAGATGCTGATTGAACAGCATGATTATTACACAGGTGTGGCATACCAAGATGCTGATTAAACAGCATGATTATTACACAGGTGTGGCATACCAAGATGCTGATTGAACAGCATGATTATTACACAGGTGTGGCATACCAAGATGCTGATTAAACAGCATGATTATTACACAGGTGTGGCATACCAAGATGCTGATTGAACAGCATGATTATTACACAGGTGTGGCATACCAAGATGCTGATTGAACAGCATGATTATTACACAGGTGTGGCATACCAAGATGCTGATTGAACAGCATGATTATTACACAGGTGTGGCATACCAAGATGCTGATTGAACAGCATGATTATTACACAGGTGTGGCATACCAAGATGTGATTAAACAGCATGATTATTACACAGGTGTGGCATACCAAGATGCTGATTGAACAGCATGATTATTACACAGGTGTGGCATACCAAGATGCTGATTGAACAGCATGATTATTACACAGGTGTGGCATACCAAGATGCTGATTGAACAGCATGATTATTACACAGGTGTGGCATACCAAGATGCTGATTGAACAGCATGATTATTACACAGGTGTGGCATACCAAGATGCTGATTGAACAGCATGATTATTACACAGGTGTGGCATACCAAGATGCTGATTGAACAGCATGATTATTACACAGGTGTGGCATACCAAGATGCTGATTAAACAGCATGATTATTACACAGGTGTGGCATACCAAGATGCTGATTGAACAGCATGATTATTACACAGGTGTGGCATACCAAGATGCTGATTGAACAGCATGATTATTACACAGGTGTGGCATACCAAGATGCTGATTGAACAGCATGATTATTACACAGGTGTGGCATACCAAGATGTGATTAAACAGCATGATTATTACACAGGTGTGGCATACCAAGATGCTGATTGAACAGCATGATTATTACACAGGTGTGGCATACCAAGATGCTGATTGAACAGCATGATTATTACACAGGTGTGGCATACCAAGATGCTGATTGAACAGCATGATTATTACACAGGTGTGGCATACCAAGATGCTGATTGAACAGCATGATTATTACACAGGTGTGGCATACCAAGATGCTGATTGAACAGCATGATTATTACACAGGTGTGGCATACCAAGATGCTGATTGAACAGCATGATTATTACACAGGTGTGGCATACCAAGATGCTGATTAAACAGCATGATTATTACACAGGTGTGGCATACCAAGATGCTGATTGAACAGCATGATTATTACACAGGTGTGCCTTAGACTGCCCACATTGCAATGTGCAGTTTTATCACACAGCACAATGTCTCAGTCGGCATGCTGACTGCAGGAATGTCCACCAGAGCTGTTGCTCATGAATTAAATGTTCATTTCTTTACCTAGAAACCGTCACCAAAGGTGTTTCAGAGAATTTGGCAGCACATCCAACCGGCCTCACAACCGCAGACCACGTGTAACCACACCAGCCCAGCACCTCCACATCCATGATCGTCTGAGAGCAGCCACCCGGACAGCTGCTGCAACGAATGGTTTGCATAACCAAATCATTTCTGCGAGAAACGGTCTAGAATCTTAACGGTCGTCGTGTACGCACCCAATTAGGAGTTTTCGGTATCCATCTCTACTCAGAAGTGTAAGAAAACAAGATACAACAACTGGACTCCACTGTTATCGTTATCAGTGCGGGACTATATGGTAAATTAAAATTGTTATTAGTGTATTGATTTGCCTTTAAAAAAATATTTTTTTTGGAAAAGGGTCCAAAATGGATCTTTTGAGTGTAGATGTTCCTTGGACCTTGAAGAACATCAGGAATGTGCCGGTATCACTTAGTGACAGTGGATCCTGCCCACTGCACGTGTCATTCTAAACACCAGCTTCTCAAGATTCCACAGGAAGCAACACCATATAAGGTCAAAGCTAGATGTGTGCTAACATGAAAGACCACAGGAAGCAACACCATATAAGGTCAAAGCTAGATGTGTGCTAACATGAAAGACCACAGGAAGCAACACCATATAAGGTCAATGCTAGATGTGTGCTAACATGAAAGACCACAGGAAGCAACACCATATAAGGTCAAAGCTAGATGTGTGCTAACATGAAAGACCACAGGAAGCAAAACCATATAAGGTCAAAGCTAGATGTGTGCTAACATGAAAGACCACAGGAAGCAACACCATATAAGGTCAAAGCTAGATGTATGCTAACATGAAAGACCACAGGAAACAACACCATATAAGGTCAAAGCTAGATGTGTGCTAACATGAAAGACCACAGGAAGCAACACCATATAAGGTCAAAGCTAGATGTGTGCTAACATGAAAGACCACAGGAAGCAACACCATATAAGGTCAAAGCTAGATGTATGCTAACATGAAAGACCAACACATTCACTTGGATCCAAACAAGAATTAGACTCTATCCTTGTTACAAGACAACATTTAGTCGAGGTGTCCATTGTGGTTTTTGTCAAGTGTGAAATACTGGACAAGGTCTGGGACCGTGTCCTTCTTCCACAGCAGATGTCCAAGTTCACTGGAGCGTGGCCGCCCCTTCTCATTGCCAGGCCACTCGTTTGGGTGTTGAGTGAGTGTTGACAGAGGCGCCCCATCTGGGACTCAGTCCTGTGATGTTGACATCTGGGACTCGGTCCTGTGATGTTGACATCTGGGACTCGGTCCTGTGATGTTGACATCTGGGACTAAAGTCCTGTGATGTTGACATCTGGGACTCGGTCCTGTGGTGTTGACAGTGCCGGGGGTTGTTGGCAGAGGGAGTCGTGCTGACACCCATCTGAGCACCAAGATGCCTTCATTCATGGCTCATAGATACTGGATCTTACATCATCTATACTGGATCTTACATCATCTATACTGGATCTTACATCTTCTATACTGGATCTATACTGGATCTTACATCATCTATACTGGACCTTACATCATATATACTGGATCTTACATATTACATCATCTATACTGGATCTTACATCATCTATACTGGATCTTACATAATCTATATTGGATCTTACATCATCTATACTGGATCTTACATCATCTATATTGGATCTTACATCATCTATACTGGATCTTACATCATCTATACTGGATCTTACATCATCTATATTGGATCTTACATCATCTATACTGGATCTTACATCATCTATACTGGATCTTACATCTTCTATACTGGATCTATACTGGATCTTACATCATCTATACTGGACCTTACATCATATATACTGGATCTTACATCTTACATCATCTATACTGGATCTTACATCATCTATACTGGATCTTACATCATCGATACTGGATCTTACATCATCGATACAGGATCTTACATCATCAATACTGGATCTTACATCATCTATACTGGATCTTTTTTTTGCGCTCAATGAGGCATCTCCTCCTAACTATACGAATGCGCATGTTGCTCGTCCTCTTAAAAGGGGAGGGGGTGTCGCACTAATATTCAATGAAAATTTCAACCTTACCCCTAACCTAAATAATAAATATAAATCGTTTGAGGTGCTTACTATGAGGTCTGTCACACCGCTACCTCTCGACCTGGCTGTTATCTACCTGGGCGCTATTCATTGTATTCCATTTATATTTACATCTAACACAATTTCCCAACTCATATGGAAACGGGGTTTGTAGTTTGTTAGTGTTTAAAATAAAATATGTACTTACATTCACGCCTTGCTATTTACTTTGCATTCCGGGAAAACAAACCCCAAGATCCACATTTTGACAACTACACACGGTAGGAGGATACAATAGCTCACCGGCGTCACAATGTAAACAAGCACCATGGGTGGATCTACACCTGACATCCACTGTAATGACACCAAGTATCTAGTCGATACTACTATGATTACATCGATATTTTTTATCGTCACAAAATAAACGGAATCATTGTATTCCGTTTCTATTTACATCTAACACCATTTCCCAACTCATATGGAAACGGGGTTTGTAGTTTGTTAGTGTTTAAAATAAAATATGTACTTACATTCACGCCTTGCCCGCGCCAACTTTCCTTTGCATTCCGGGAAAACAAACCCCAAGATCCACGTTTTGACAACTACACACGGTAGGAGGATACAATATAAACGGAATCATTGTATTCCGTTTATATTTACATCTAACACAATTTTCCCAACTCATATGAAAACGGGGTTTGTACAAAACCCAAAACCAGTGACGTTGGCGTGGTGTGTAAATGGTAAATAAAAACAAAATGCAATGATTTGCAAATCCTTTTCAACTTACATTCAACACATCTGGAGAAATCACTGCACGTAAGCCATGATATTACACACCTTGGATCACTCAGGCATCAAAAAGCCACATCCGTGTGTAAAGGATATCACCACATGGGCTCAGGAACACTTCAGAAAACCACTGTCAGTAACTACAGTTGGTCGCTACATCTGTAAGTGCAAGTTAAAACTCTACTATGCAAAGCCAAAGCCATTTATCAACAACACCCAGACACGCTCGGCTGGGCCCGAGCTCATCTAAGATGGACTGATGCAAAGTGGAAAAGATGCAAAAAATAAGAAAGTTTCTCAGTGTGAACATGAAATATCTTGTCTTTGCAGTCTATTCAATTGAATATAAGTGGAAAAGGATTTGTTGTATTCTCTTTTTATTTACCATTTACACAACGTGACCACTTCACAGGTTTTGGTATGACCAGATGGAGGACATGACGGAGGTAGTTAGAAGGTGAGAGTGTGAACATTTCAAGCTGCCAGCGAGTGCAGAAGAAGTTAGTCAGGGTGTTGCTGGGAGGCCATGAGTGGATGCTGGAGATGTGAGGCGGTGGAGATCAATGTTTACGTAGGCGTCTACACCGATGTTTAAAAGGTAAACCTTAGACGAGAAGGTGAGTGAACATAAGTCACCAGAGTTATTTCAAGAGCAGTACGCAGGCCTCAACTTAAATGTCAAATTCAGCTCAGCACACCACTCTAAAAAAAGGGTATACAAATAAGTCATCCACATTTGGTCGGGAGGTAAAGCAGACGTTGTTAGGTGTGGAACAATCTGAGGTGTGACAGGAAGTGGAAGTCCCTCACTATTCTGCTCAGCCTGTTTAACAACCTTCTTGGACCTTCAACTACCAACCCCGTTTCCATATTAATTGGGAAATGGTGTTAGATGTAAATATAAACGGAATACAATGATCCTTTTCAAGCCATATTCAGTTGAATATGCTACAAAGACAACATATTTCATGTTCAAACTCATAAACTTTACTTTTTTTTTGCAAATAATAATTAAGTTATAATTTCATGGCTGCAACACGTGACAAAGTAGTTGGGAAAGGGCATGTTCACCACTGTGTTACATGGCCTTTCCTTTTAACAACACTCAGTAAACGATTGGGAAGTGAGGAAACTAATTGTTGAAGCTTTGAAAGTGGAATTTTTTACCATTCTTGTTTTATGTAGAGCTTCAGTGGTTCATTACCAAGCCACGTTGATGTAACACGTGGCTTGGCATTGTCTTGCTGAAATAAGCAGGGGCGTCCATGAAAAAGACGGCGCTTAGATGGCAGCATATGTTGTTCCAAAAGCTGTATGTACCTTTCAGCATTAATGGTGCCTTCACAGATGTGTAAGTTACCCATGTCTTGACCACTAATACACCCCCATACCATCACACATGCTGCCTTTTACACTTTGCGTCAATAACAGTCTGGATGGTTCGCTTCCCCTTTGGTCTGGATGACACGATGTCAAATATTTCCAAAAACAATTTGAAACGTGGACTCGTCAGACCACAGAACACTTTTCCACTTTGCATGAGTCCATCTTAGATGATCTCGGGCCCAGAGAAGCCGGCGGCGTTTCTGGGTGTTGTTGATAAATGGCTGTGGCTTTGCATAGTAGAGCTTTAACTTGCATTTACAGATGTAGCGACCAACTGTAGTAACTGACAGTGGTTTTCTGAAGTGTTCCTGAGCCCATGTGGTGATATCCTTTACACACTGATGTCGGTTTTTGATACAGTGCCGTCTGAGGGATGGAAGGTCACGGGCTTAGCTGCTTACGTGCAGTGATTTCTCCACATTCTCTGAACCTTTTGATGATATTACGGAGCGTAGATGTTGAAATCCTTACATTTCTTGCAATTGCATTTTGAAAAAGGTTGTTCTTAAACTGTTTGACTATTTGCTCACGCAGTTGTGGACAAAGTGGTGTACCTCGCCCCATCCTTTCTTGTGAAACACTGAGCATTTTTTGGGAAGCTGTTTTTACACCCAATCATGGCACCCACCTGTTCCCAATTAGCCTGCACACCTGTGGGATGTTCCAAATAAGTGTTTGATGAGCATTCCTCAACTTTATCAGTATTTATTGCCACCTTTCCCAACTTCTTTGTCACGTGTTGCTGCCATCAAATTATAAACTTAATGATTATTTGCAAAAAAAACATAAAGTTTATGAGTTTGAACATGAAATATGTTGTCTTTGTAGCATATTCAACTGAATATGGCTTGAAAAGGATTTGCAAATCATTGTATTCACTTTATATTTACATCTAACACCATTTCCCAACTCATATGGAAACGGGGTTTGTACATCAATATTGCTGTCACATTTCTAGAAAGCCATTAATCTTATTTTGCAAACTAATCTTGTTTTGTACTACCTATCTACAAAACAACATGTAGCACCTATCTACAAAACAACATGTAGCACCTACCTACAAAACAACATGTAGCACCTATCTACACAACAACATGTAGCACCTATCTACAAAACAACATGTACTACCTATCTACAAAACAACATGTAGCACCTATCTACAAAACAACATGTAGCACCTATCTACAAAACAACATGTACTACCTATCTACAAAACAACATGTAGCACCTATCTACAAAACAACATGTAGCACCTATCTACAAAACAACATGTACTACCTATCTACAAAACAACATGTAGCACCTATCTACAAAACAACATGCAGCACCTATCTACAAAACAACATGTAGCACCTATCTACAAAACAACATGTAGCACCTATCTACAAAACAACATGCAGCACCTATCTACACAACAACATGTAGCACCTATCTACAAAACAACATGTAGCACCTATCTACAAAACAACATGTACTACCTATCTACAAAACAACATGTAGCACCTATCTACAAAACAACATGTAGCACCTATCTACAAAACAACATGTAGCACCTATCTACAAAACAACATGTACTACCTATCTACAAAACAACATGTAGCACCTATCTACAAAACAACATGCAGCACCTATCTACAAAACAACATGTAGCACCTATCTACAAAACAACATGTAGCACCTATCTACAAAACAACATGCAGCACCTATCTACACAACAACATGTAGCACCTATCTACAAAACAACATGTAGCACCTATCTACAAAACAACATGTACTACCTATCTACAAAACAACATGTAGCACCTATCTACAAAACAACATGCAGCACCTATCTACACAACAACATGTAGCACCTATCTACAAAACAACATGTAGCACCTACCTACAAAACAACATGTAGCACCTATCTACACAACAACATGTAGCACCTATCTACAAAACAACATGTACTACCTATCTACAAAACAACATGTAGCACCTATCTACAAAACAACATGTAGCACCTATCTACAAAACAACATGTAGCACCTATCTACAAAACAACATGTAGCACCTATCTACAAAACAACATGTAGCACCTATCTACAAAACAACATGTAGCACCTATCTACAAAACAACATGTACTACCTATCTACAAAACAACATGTAGCACCTATCTACAAAACAACATGTAGCACCTATCTACAAAACAACATGTACTACCTATCTACAAAACAACATGTAGCACCTATCTACAAAACAACATGCAGCACCTATCTACACAACAACATGTAGCACCTATCTACAAAACAACATGTAGCACCTATCTACAAAACAACATGTAGCACCTATCTACAAAACAACATGTAGCACCTATCTACAAAACAACATGTAGCACCTATCTACAAAACAACATGTAGCACCTATCTACAAAACAACATGTACTACCTATCTACAAAACAACATGTAGCACCTATCTACAAAACAACATGTAGCACCTATCTACAAAACAACATGTAGCACCTATCTACAAAACAACATGTAGCACCTATCTACAAAACAACATGTAGCACCTATCTACAAAACAACATGTAGCACCTATCTACAAAACAACATGTAGCACACGTGTCAAAGACAAGAAAGTATATTTCCGTCCCTCACAGCGTTCATTAAAGCATCTCACTAAACATCTGAGGACGTTCAACGTTGCAGTTGATGTCCTTCCAGCCTGAAGCAGCCACGGTTGATTCTAGTCCCGGCAGTGCGTGGCTGACATGTCAGTGTAAGACTTGCAGCCTGCAGGCTCATTCTAAACCTCGTCTTACACTTGGCTGGAGATGTGAGTGTAGACAGCTCTGCATGTTTATAGCACATTTATTACCAAAGTGTCTATCGGCTGATGCCATCTAACTTGTCGAAGAAATGTGGTCTCACCAGCTGAAGCAAAGGTTTGAACTAGCGTACCAATATGTTGGTACCGGTACCAAAATGTATTTCCATACTTTTCTAAATAAAGGGGAGCACAAAAAATGTCTTTAGTGTAACAACAAATGTTAGTGTACATGAAACTTATGTTTATTATTGTCATTTAGTCCTTCAATAAAATAGACAACTTGTCTTTTAGTAGTAAGTAAATCCTAATTAGTCTGCTGACATATGCAGTAACATATTGTGTCATTTATACACCTATTATTTTCTACACATTATGAGGGACAAACTGTAAAAAATGGATTATTAATCTACTTGTTCATTTACTGTTAATATTTTCTGTTTGAACATGTTCTATCTACACTTCTGTTCAAATGTAATAATCACTTATTCTTCTCTTCTTTGATACTTGACATTAGTTTTGGATGATACCACACATCGATGTGATACCAAGTAGTTACAGGATCATACATTGGTCATATTCAAAGTCCTCATGTGTCCAGGGACGTATTTACTGACTTTATAAACATAATATGAATTTTTGAAAAAATTTTGTGATGATAAAAAATATCGATGTAATCATAGTAGTATTGACTACATACTTGGTATCATTACAGTGGATGTCAGGTGTAGATCCACCCATGGTGTTTGTTTACATTGTGACGCCGGTCAGCTATTGTATCCTCCTACGGTGAGTAGTTGTCAAAACGTGGATCTTGGGGTTTGTTTTCCCGGAATGCAAAGGAAAGTAGGCGAGGGCAAGGCGTGAATGTAAGTACATATTTTATTTTAAACACTAACAAACTACAAAAAAAGGAAGCAAACAAAAGGTGCGCACAATGGCGGAGAACAAACTTGGCTAATGAAACAAAACTAGAGAGACTATGAACATGAAAACGAAAACAACACTTACTGTGGCGTGAAACAGCATGAAAACTATGGCATGGAACTATGGCTTGGAACTATGGCTTGGAACTATGGCATGGAACTATGGCTTGGAACTATGGCTTGGAACTATGGCATGGAACTATGGCATGGAACTATGGCTTGGAACTATGGCATGGAACCATGGCATGGAACTATGGCATGGAACTCTGGCTTGGAACTATGGCATGGAACTATGGCATGGAAGTATGGCTTGGAACTACGGCATAGAACTATGGCATGGAACTATGGCATAGAACTATGGCATGGAACTATGGCTTGGAACTATGGCATAGAACTATGGCATGGAACTATGGCATGGAACTCTGGCTTGGAACTATGGCATGGAACTATGGCTTGGAACTATGGCATGGAACTATGGCATGGAACTATGGCATGGAACTATGGCATGGAACTCTGGCACGGAACTATGGCATGGAACTATGGCTTGGGACTATGGCATGGAACTATGGCTTGGAACTATGGCATATAACTATGGCATGGAACTATGGCATGGAACTATGGCATGGAACTATGGCTTGGAACTATGGCATGGAACTATGGCATGGAACTATGGCTTGGAACTATGGCATGGAACTATAGCTTGGAACTATGGCATGGAAGTATGGCTTGGAACTATGGCATGGAACTATGGCATGGAACTATGGCTTGGAACTATGGCATGTAACTATGGCTTGGAACTCTGGCATGGAACTATGGCATGGAACTATGGCATGGAACTATGGCATGGAACTATGGCATGGAACTATGGCTTGGAACTATGGCATGGAATCATGGCTTGGAACTATGGCTTGGAACTATGGCATGGAACTATGGCATGGAACTATGGCATGGAACTATGGCTTGGAACTATGGCATGGAACTATGGCTTGGAACTCTGGCATGGAACTATGGCATGGAACTATGGCATGGAACTATGGCATGGAACTATGGCTTGGAACTATGGCATGGAACTATGGCTTGGAACTATGGCATGGAACTATGGCTTGGAACTCTGGCATGGAACTATGGCATGGAACTATGGCATGGAACTATGGCATGGAACTATGGCTTGGAACTATGGCATGGAACTATGGCATGGAACTATGGCATGGAACTATGGCTTGGAACTATGGCATGGAACTATGGCTTGGAACTCTGGCATGGAACTATGGCATGGAACTATGGCATGGAACTATGGCATGGAACTATGGCATGGAACTATGGCTTGGAACTATGGCATGGAACTATGGCTTGGAACTATGGCATGGAACTATGGCTTGGAACTCTGGCATGGAACTATGGCATGGAACTATGGCATGGAACTATGGCATGGAACTATGGCATGGAATGAAAGGTAGCAGAGGTAGAAAGGATAAAGTCACCAGGACGATCAACAGAAACAGACAGGCTTAAATAGCAGTGACATGATTAGTGACAGGTGTGCGAGTGCAGAGCGTGAGACAGGTGCGTGACATGAGGACAGGTGAAAACTAATGGTTGCTATGGTGACAAAACAAGAGTGAAAAAGCACACACACACACACACAAACTCATGCCACTTAGCCGCTGATGTGTTTAAGGCCACACAAAAAGTCCGACACCCCACACACGGTAGATGTCAGGTGGTTACACGACGACTCCTCAATCACACCTCTGCTTATTTTACTGTCACCTATTAAGAATGTCCATTTATGGATATTAATCATCAAATGCTGTTACATGTATTAAGAATGTCCAATTATGGATATTAATCATCTAATGCTGTTACATGTATTATGAATGTCCATTTATGGATATTAATCATCAAATGCTGTTACTAGATTGCAGGAATGTTCATTTATGGATATTAATCATCAAATGCTGATACATGTATTATGAATGTCCATTTATGGATATTAATCATCAAATGCTGTTACTAGATTGCAGGAATGTTCATTTATGGATATATTTCACACACAGAATGCACACTTTATTCCATGCTTACATCTCATTGTGCCACATGAGAAGGTTTGAGGGGGATACTAGTACATAGTACATAGCTCATGAAAAACAAGATTTTCTGTGTGTGTGTGTGTGTGTGTGTGTGTGTGTGTGTGTGTGTGTGTGTGTGTGTGTGTGTGTGTGTGTGTGTGTGTGTGTGTGCGATCCTTCACTGCCTTTGTAGTGAAGGATCAAACAGCCCTATGGAAACCTCAGAGGACATCCCTTCTTTACCCAGGCATCCCTGCTACTCACCACCGCACTCCTCCACATCCTCAAATCTGATTGGCCGAACTTACAATGTGAGAAAAGACTCACCTCAGTGCATACAAAGTGTACAATGGTGCAGGTATACATGGTGCAAGTAGAGATGGTGCAGGTATAAATGGTGCAAGTAGAGATGGTGCAGGTATAAATGGTGCAGGTATGCATGGTGCTAGTACAGATGGTGCAGGTATAAATGGTGCAGGTATGCATGGTGCAAGTACAGATGGTGCAGGTATAAATGGTGCAGGTGTACATGGTGCAGGTGTACATGGTGATGATATACATGGTGCAAGTATAGATGGTGCAGGTATACATGGTGCAGGTGTACATGGTGCAGGTCTACATGGTGATAGTATAAATGGGGCAGGTGCACATGGTGATGGTATACATGGTGCAGGTATACATGGTGCAGGTATACATGGTGCAGGAGTACATGGTGCAAGTATACATGGTGCAGGTGTACATGGTGATAGTATAAATGGGGCAGGTACACATGGTGATGGTATACATGGTGCAGGAGTACATGGTGATAGTATAAATGGGGCAGGTACACATGGTGATGGTATACATGGTGCAAGTATACACGGTGCAGGTGTACATGGATCAGGTATACACTAAGAGATCATGGCGTTGGATGGAAGGTGAAAGTGACTACAGAGGTTCGATGCCCTCTGGAGGACGGAATGACCTAACGCCTAAGGTAAGGTAAGGTAAGGTAAGGTAAGGTAAGCTATTATTTAAGTGTCACATGTAAAGTACTCAGTAGAGATGTATCCTGATTACAGTATTTCGCTACAAGAGGACAGTTAAAATCAATATGCTGATTGGTATTCTTGACCCAGCTAACATCCTAGCTAAGACACTGTACCTGACTAGTTGATGTATACACCATATTGACAAAAGTATGGTGTCCACCCATCCAAATGATGACAATCACTCATCACTTGGCCCGGCCACAGGTGTATCAAATCAAGCACTTAGGCATGGAGACTGCTCCATAAAGACATGGATGACAGAGTCTGGTGTGGATGAACTTGACTGGCCTGCGCAGAGTCCTGACCTCAACACCTTTGGGATGACTTAGAACGGAGACTGAGAGCCAGGCCTTCAGCGTGTGACCTCACCAATGTGCTTTTGGAAGTAATGGTGGACAATTGCTATAAAGACACTCCGCAACCTTGTGGACAGCCTTCCCAGAAAATATAAAGACACTCCGCAACCTTGTGGACAGCCTTCCCAGAAGATATAAAGACACTCCACAACCTTGTGGACAGCCCTCCCAGAAGAGTTGAAGCATGAACATCATATTGAAGCCTGTGGGTTAGGAATGGTATGGCACTTCAACTTCATATGGGAGTCAAGGCAGGTGGCCAAATACTTTTGGAACTATAGTGTAGATTTATTACAGGTTTTCTTGGCATTGATATTACACGTGCAGAACTTTAGTGTGACAACACAAATGTGTGCAGAACAATAACAGATGGAAGTCAACACCACGTTGAAAAGGTACGCCGTGACTCACACTGCTATTAATATTAATTTCTTGCAGATCCCCTCTGTGGCTGCTGTTTCCCTGTCAAAGATGGGCTTCCCTTCCCCCTTTTCTCCTCTCTTATTATTATCATCCTCTCCGTCTCCCTCTCCCTCGCCTGCCTAATTCCCTCCCTCCCCTTCCTGCAGTCTTCTCCACTGAAGGAGGACTTCCTTCCTGCTCACACCAAAGCCTTCGCACATAAGCTCGTTATTCTGACTGACCGACATTTGCAGTCTTCCCACTCACGCTCCACACACTGTACGGCTGGGATGTACATACTGTACACACTGTACGGCTGGGATGTACATACTGTACACACTGTATGACTGGGATGTACATACTGTACACACTGTACGGCTGGGATGTACATACTGTACACACTGTACGGCTGGGATGTACATACTGTACACACTGTACGGCTGGAATGTACACACTCTACACACTGTACGACTGGGATGTACATACTGTATTCCACTCAATGTCATATATGCTTCAGGGTTCCCCCTTCAGGATGGTGGCGGTGCACCACAGCAATATATTAGCCGCCACACCTCAAAAAAAGGGGTGAAAACAAAGCAAAGTAATCCAACGCTCTTTTAGCTTTAATTGCCAACTTTACACACAAAACACTTCCTCATTCTCCACCGACCTGGTGTGTTCACACACCATGGGAGAAATGAACATCCAAACCATCCATTTACATCGTAACTACCTGGTGGTGTTAATGTGTGTTATCAATCAATCAATCAATCAATGTTTACTTATATAGCCCTAAATCACCAGTGTCTCAAAGGGCTGCTCAAGGGTTGTACGGTATACCAGTACTAGTATAGTATGGCGGTACTAATCAATCAAACACGGTACTATACTCTGTTTGAAAAGTACCGCTTCCCCCATGTATATATTTTTTTTACAGACATGACTGCGTGTCGTCACGTGGTGACATTGCTGGTTGTACGAGCAGAGGAGCATGTTGGGCAGCGCACACACACAGAGTACTTACAAGCAGACACAGTGTGTAGACAGAAAAGGGAGAATGTTGGTGTAAAAAGTCAAGATAAAGGTGAAGTTATAACACTGAAACACCCTCAGGAAGAGCTGCTTTAACACAAAGCTAGCTAGCTGATGTTACATCCATGATGTCGTTCACAACAACACAACATTAGATGTGTTGTGTGTGTATGATTGTTTGTACATTGTTGTTACATCCATGATGTCGTTCACAACAACACAACATTAGATGTGTTGTGTGTGTATGATTGTTTGTACATTGTTGTTACATCCATGATGTCGTTCACAACAACACAACATTAGATGTGTTGTGTGTGTATGATTGTTTGTACATTGTTGTTACATCCATGATGTCGTTCACAACAACACAACATTAGATGTGTTGTGTGTGTATGATTGTTTGTACATTGATGTTACATCCATGATGTCGTTCACAACAACACAACATTAGATGTGTTGTGTGTGTATGATTCCTTGTACATTGTTGTTACATCCATGATGTCGTTCACAACAACACAACATTAGATGTGTTGTGTGTGTATGATTGTTTGTACATTGTTGTTACATCCATGATGTCGTTCACAACAACACAACATTAGATGTGTTGTGTGTGTATGATTGTTTGTACATTGTTGTTACATCCATGATGTCGTTCACAACAACACAACATTAGATGTGTTGTGTGTGTATGATTGTTTGTACATTGTTGTTACATCCATGATGTCGTTCACAACAACACAACATTAGATGTGTTGTGTGTGTATGATTGTTTGTATATTGTTGTTACATCCATGATGTCGTTCACAACAACACAACATTAGATGTGTTGTGTGTGTATGATTGTTTGTACATTGTTGTTACATCCATGATGTCGTTCACAACAACACAACATTAGATGTGTTGTGTGTGTATGATTGTTTGTACATTGTTGTTACATCCATGATGTCGTTCACAACAACACAACATTAGATGTGTTGTGTGTGTATGATTGTTTGTACATTGATGTTACATCCATGATGTCGTTCACAACAACACAACATTAGATGTGTTGTGTGTGTATGATTCCTTGTACATTGTTGTTACATCCATGATGTCGTTCACAACAACACAACATTAGATGTGTTGTGTGTGTATGATTGTTTGTACATTGTTGTTACATCCATGATGTCGTTCACAACAACACAACATTAGATGTGTTGTGTGTGTATGATTGTTTGTACATTGTTGTTACATCCATGATGTCGTTCACAACAACACAACATTAGATGTGTTGTGTGTGTATGATTGTTTGTACATTGATGTTACATCCATGATGTCGTTCACAACAACACAACAGATGACGTGTGTTGTGTGTGTATGATTGTTTGTACATTGTTGTTACATCCATGATGTCGTTCACAACAACACAACATTAAATGTGTTGTGTGTGTATGATTGTTTGTACATTGATGTTACATCCATGATGTCGTTCACAACAACACAACATTAAATGTGTTGTGTGTGTATGATTGTTTGTACATTGTTGTTACATCCATGATGTCGTTCACAACAACACAACATTAGATGTGTTGTGTGTGTATGATTGTTTGTACATTGTTTTTACATCCATGATGTCATTCACAACAACACAACATTAGATGTGTTGTGTGTGTATGATTGTTTGTACATTGTTGTTACATCCATGATGTCATTCACAACAACACAACATTAGATGTGTTGTGTGTGTATGATTGTTTGTACATTGATGTTACATCCATGATGTCGTTCACAACAACACAACAGATGACGTGTGTTGTGTGTGTATGATTGTTTGTACATTGTTGTTACATCCATGATGTTGTTCACAACAACACAACATTAGATGTGTTGTGTGTGTATGATTGTTTGTACATTGTTGTTACATCCATGATGTCGTTCACAACAACACAACATTAAATGTGTTGTGTGTTTATGATTGTTTGTACATTGTTGTTACATCCATGATGTCGTTCACAACAACACAACATTAGATGTGTTGTGTGTGTATGATTGTTTGTACATTGTTGTTACATCCATGATGTCGTTCACAACAACACAACATTAGATGTGTTGTGTGTGTATGATTGTTTGTACATTGTTTTTACATCCATGATGTCATTCACAACAACACAACATTAGATGTGTTGTGTGTGTATGATTGTTTGTACATTGTTGTTACATCCATGATGTCGTTCACAACAACACAACATTAGATGTGTTGTGTGTGTATGATTGTTTGTACATTGTTGTTACATCCATGATGTCGTTCACAACAACACAACATTAGATGTGTTGTGTGTGTATGATTGTTTGTACATTGATGTTACATCCATGATGTCGTTCACAACAACACAACATTAGATGTGTTGTGTGTGTATGATTCCTTGTACATTGTTGTTACATCCATGATGTCGTTCACAACAACACAACATTAGATGTGTTGTGTGTGTATGATTGTTTGTACATTGTTGTTACATCCATGATGTCGTTCACAACAACACAACATTAGATGTGTTGTGTGTGTATGATTGTTTGTACATTGTTGTTACATCCATGATGTCGTTCACAACAACACAACATTAGATGTGTTGTGTGTGTATGATTGTTTGTACATTGATGTTACATCCATGATGTCGTTCACAACAACACAACAGATGACGTGTGTTGTGTGTGTATGATTGTTTGTACATTGTTGTTACATCCATGATGTCGTTCACAACAACACAACATTAAATGTGTTGTGTGTGTATGATTGTTTGTACATTGATGTTACATC
>NC_084733.1:94546609-94574843 GCF_033978785.1 Entelurus aequoreus
ACGTGTAAAAGGCTTGTGAGCGTGTATAATGTGTAAAAGGCTTGTGAGCGTGTATAATAATGTGTAAAAGACTTCTGGGCATGTATAATAAAGTGTAAAAGACTTCTGGACGTGTAAAAGGCTTGTGGGCATGTATAATAACGTGTAAAAGGCTTGTGAGCGTGTATAATGTGTAAAAGGCTTGTGAGCGTGTATAATAACGTGTAAAAGACTTCTGGGCGTGTATAATAAAGTGTAAAAGACTTCTGGACGTGTAAAAGGCTTGAGCAGCACAAACTCACCAAACTGCTGACTCTGCAGCCATTATTGCGCTTAAGCTTTTAAAAGTCCTCATGAAATATTAAACACGTTCCCACAGCCTCACACTCTGCCTTTAATTCCAACAGTGTTATTCACAAGTCACAACTTTGCCTTCTTGAGAAGTGAATATTTGTGTTGGTGTGTTTGTGAGCGTTTGATGACTTTATCTGCACTTGTCACTCGCTGGCCTGAGAGACTTAGTGTAAGAACACCCGAGGACACAATCTTACACCGCAGCTACATCGTTAGCATACGGCGTCATTTCAACACATTCCAACATTAGCAACAACACCAAATACCAGTTGTACTTACTGTATCTGTTAGATCCGTAGCTGTAAAGTGATCTAAATGATCTTCTACTCTATTTACATCTGACATAGCTTACAAAGTGGTGTAGCAGAGGCACACTGCATGTGGCAGCTTCATGCTGTGGGCTTGTTTTGCAGCGCCAGGAACTGGGAGACTAGTCAGGATAGAGGGAAAGATGAATGCAGCATTGTATATATATATATTGATTGATTGATTGAAACTTTTATTAGTAGATTGCACAGTACAGTACATATTCCCTACAATTGACCACTAAATGGTAACACCCCAATAAGTTTTTCAACTTGTTTAAGTCGGGGTCCACGTTAATCAATTCATGGTAAACTGTCATGATCCATGGTCCGGATCAGGTTTTTGTATTTTCTGTTAGTTTTGGACTCCTTCAGTTCATGGTTGCTCATTGTGTTCACCTGTCTCTGATTAGAAACTTACTGACTCTTCAATGAATACTTTCAAACAAGTCAAAAAGACATCATATGTGAAAGGGAAACTTTATTCTACACCGCCATATTTTTGTAACGCTGAATAATTTCCAAATGTTTTTTTTAATTTCTATTTTGCAATGTGTCTGCCGTGAATAACTGGTGGAAGGAACGAGGCAAATATAATGGTGAGTGTGTTTTGACTCTGTTGAAATGTGTATTTAGAATAGAGTAATAATAACAGCTCACGGTCAGTCCATGACTTGGTAGAGGTGCAGGACCATGGTCCACATTGTCTGTCAAACCATGAATTGATTTACGTGGACCACGACTTAAACAAGTTGAAAGACTTATTGGGGTGTTACCATTTAGTGGTCAATTGTACGGAATATGTACTGTACTGTGCAATCTACTAATACAAGTTTCAATCAATCAATCAATCAATCAATCAATCAATCAAGGCATTGAGCCTGAGCGCAGACCAGAGCCCAGAGCCTTGGAAACTGTTCTGGACTTCAGGTGTTGAGTACTGTAGACCCTTTCCAAAGACTGAGTGTGAGCACACCCTCAACTTTCAGCTCCGTTCTTTGTGGCGTCCAAAAGTTTTTAAGTAGTGTCTTGTTTCACCAGTACTAACATGTACTGTAGTATTTCTGCTTTAGTGAGGAACATGATAATACTCTGTGGGAAAACTCAAAGCGTGTGTGTGTGTGTGTGTGTGTGTGTGTGTGGACCAGACAGACTATTAAGCCCTCAACTGCTTCTGTGGCTCATTTATCCAAAAGGTCACATGGGACTTTACCTCATTCCAGAGTTAAAAAACACGGCGTGGGAGTTGCTAGCAGCATAAAGTGTCTCTTTTTCATCGTTTTAAACAACATTCCAGAGTTAAAGAACATGACGTGGCCGTTCCATGGTCGCCCGCCTCGCCTGCGACAGCAGTGTTCTGTTCACCGCCACCACCTGACTCGTCCCCGGTGGATTCGGGGACACTTGGCCTGGCGACCCACCACCAAGTCCTCCCTCCGCCCTCCCTTGACTCTTGAACTGTCTCTTAGTTTTTTTTCCCCAAGGGACATCTGGAATCTGTCCTTTAAGGGGGGGGGTACTGTTATGATCTGCTGTTCAGTTATGTTATCGAGTCACTTGTGTTTTCAGCACCTTTTGAGTTTGTGTGTTTCAGTTGCCATGACGGCAGATTACACTCACCGGCCTCTGGTTAGTGTTCGGGACGCTCACCTGTTTCCCGGGCACTAATCAGAGGGCTACTTAGTCCTAGCCCTGGCCTCGCTTGGGCTGGTGGTTTTGTTTGCTCCCATGCAACAAGTTACGCTCCGAGTCTGTATTGGTACTAACATCTTTTGGCTACCCTTTTTGTTTTCCGTGCCGTGGGCACCACGCAGCATTTTTTGTCTGCAACTAGAATGAATAATTTCTTCTCACCTGCAAGCCCCTTGCTGACATCCCTCTGCATCTTGAACAGACCACTTCCGGCTTCACGCAAGCGTAACAGTCATTTCCAAGTTTCACACTTTTAAGCAGCAGTAACTGTAGAAGCTAGCGTTACTTCATGGCTCTCCATAGCAACCTGAGGTGCTGTGAGCATGCCACTGTCACTACCACAGAAAAGTAGTTCCTCAGTGTTAACTTCTACAGTAACAATGTTGCTATACCTTTGTAAACATGCAGGTCATGGCCTGTAAATGGAACTTTGTTGTTTTGTTTTATACATTAAATAGTAGAATCGTTGTTCGTTTTTTTCTATCTAAAATCCACAGAAAAGAGAAAGGTGCGTTCTTGTTTCCATACTGTCAGGATTTTTTATGAAGTGTCTTTAAGGACTGTACACATTTTTGCTGGATATATGAGAGCATGGACCTGGAATCTTAATGCATCATTAGAGATGATTACTACTGATGACCCAACAACTGTGCACACAAGTCAATGCTTGTTACTGCTTCACTGGATTGTTGGCAGACATTTTAAGAGCAGAAACAATGAAAAAGATTAGTATGATATTTAAAAAAAAAACACACAGATAATAAAAAAAACAAACAACTTTAATTTTCACTGCACAGCCCTTTTGTTTACCCACGATGCTGAGGAAAATGGAGGGCTTATGTATAATCCAGAGTATTAACTTGAGAAATGGGGATAATATTCAGTAAAGTCAATCAAGTGAGTGTTGCTATTAAATAGGAGTTTGCATAAACTGCATCACTAACAGCTTAAGTCCTCACGTAAGCTCGGGAAGTCATTTGGAATAAAAACTGCGATATATTTCTCAATGGAGACGATGATGGATATGATTCCCCACATGTAGTCATTCTGTATGTTTGGATGTAGTCGTACTCGTGGAAATTGTGACCATTGAAAATGTCATCAAGATGTATATTGTCATTATGTGCACTCAGAAAGTGAATATCATACAAATGTCAGAAATGTCCAGAAAAATGTAGTTCTAGTGCTAGTAGTAGTACTAGTAGTAGTAGTAGTAGTACTAGATGTACTAGTAGTAGTACTCACATGCAATGACAGGCAACTAACTGGAGGACATTTGTGTAGAAATGACAAGTGAATGCTAAAGAGTTGAATTTAAATGGGAGAAGGAAAATGTGGAATTATCAGAAAAATCTGAATTTGTGAAAATGTCCATCTGGATGTTTCCTGTAGACGCTGGAATTGTTGACAAAATGGCATTTTTGGGGTGGAAAACGTTGAACTCTGGGAAAAGCAATAATGTTTGCAACGTGAAAAAAGGCTAGCTTGAATGTTTTGATGTTCAAATCAGTGGAGGAATGTGGAAGGAGTAAGAATTTTCAAGATCAACGATCTGTCATGATCCGTGGTCCTGATCATGTTTTATATTTTCTGTTGGTTTTGGACTCCTTTTAGTTCTTTTTGGTGCACCTCTGAGTTTGTTTCGGTTGCCATGGTTACTCATTGTGTTCACCTGTCTCTGATTAGTGCTCACCTGCTTCCCGAGCACTAATCAGAGGCATTATTTAAGCTTGCCTTTGCCAGTCAGTCGGCCTGGCATCAGTTTGCTTCATGCAACCTGTCTCCGTGAGTTTTGCCTTGTCTCTAGTTTATGCTAAGTGTTTGCTTCATGCCATGCTGCCTAAGTCTTGTTTGTTTCATGCCACAGTTACCTGAGTATTGCTTGTCTCTAGTCCTTGCTAAGAAGTAGCATTAGCTCCAAGTGCGATCAACACGTTGTGCCTCCGCATTGTGTTCCGTTTTGTTTGTACTACTTTGGTATTTTGCGAATTAAATCATGTTTTTACCCGCATGCCATGTCCGGAGTGGTCTGTCTGCATTCCTGGGAGAACGACCCCGCATAAAGATGCGACCCAAACGTGACACGATCATTTGCAACATTGAAAAAAACAGGATTTTTAGTCTGGATATCCTTAAAAAGTTTAATTTTTTCATGCTGGAATAGTCCGAACTGGTTGAGAAGATGCAGATGAGAAATCTGGAGCTGTAAACATTTTTTATTTTTTTTGTCAGGGAAATGTGAACTTACGAAAAATCCCTACTCAGTGGCCTAGTGGTTAGAGTGTCGAGGTTGTGAGTTCAAACCCAGGCCGAGTCATACCAAAGACTATAAAAATGGGAGCCATTACCTCCTGCTTGGCACTCAGCATCAAGGCTTGGAATTGGGGGTTGAATCACCAAAAATGATTCCCGGGCGCGGCCACCACTGCTGCTCACTGCTCCCCTCACCTCCCAGGGGGTGAACAAGGGGATGGGTCGAATGCAGAGGACACATTTCACCACACCTAGTGTGTGTGTGACTATCACTGGTACTTGAACTTGAACTTGAACGGAAGTCTGGAATGAATAGCCAGGGTTTCCCAAACAGTTGAACATTTTGACGTTGGAAGGCTTGGAATATTTTGCAGAATGCGGACGCATGAAAAAGTGACAGAATGAGAAGAATAATGTCATCCTTTTTGTCCTCTTCAGCGTTCACACCATAAAAAGACGGCAAGCTGCAAACTACATTGCCAAATAAACCACTGAGTGGAGAACCTCAATTGAATAGTAATGGAGACCCAATATATGTCTACATACACACACTTTGTGCTTATTATGTTAACAGAAGTTGAGCTTGAGAGGCAATAAGTGCAGTAAGATGAAGTCCAACCTACCGCATGGAGAGGATTGCCTTGGTCTATCGGCACCTTGAAGTCAGCCTGCAGCTCATCAAATGCGGTTATCTGCAAGTGAAGAAGAAACATGAAGACATTGTTTCATCACACAATCATTGAAAAAATATAACTCAATTCATCTATTTGCCATTGATGATACTGATCATTGATGATACTGATCATTGATGATACTGATCATTGATGATACTGATCATTGATGATACTGATCAGGATCACGTGGTTCTTGTGTCCTTCACACCGACAGCCATCAGACTGTATCATGCATATGTTCCTTTTGACTGTACATGTACTGTAAATGTATCATGTATTTATATTATTCACATGTGAATAATGCTGGATAATAGACTGTATTTATGTTATTCACATGTGAATAATGCTGTATAATAGACTGTATTTATGTTATTCACATGTGAATAATTCTGTATAATAGACTGTATTTATTTCCTCTCTACTGTACATACTCTATATTTTAGTGCTGCAGCTCTACCATGAGATATTGCACGTACTGTTTATCAATGTTTTTCAACCTTTTTTGAGCCAAGGCACATTTTTTGCGGTGAAAAAATGCGGAGGCACACCACCAGCAGAAATCATTCAAAAACGAAACTTGTTGGATATGACTTTAAATCATAACAAGCATGCATCACTATAGCTCTTGTCTCAAAGTAGGTGTACTGTCACCACCTGTCACATCACACCCTGACTTATTTGGACTTGTTTGCTGTTTTCCTGTGTGTAGTGTTTTACTTCTTGTCTTGCGCTCCTATTTTGTGGCTTTTTCTCTTTTTTTGGTATTTTTATTTTCCTGTAGCAGTTTCATGTCTTCCTTTGAGCGATATTTCCCGCATCTACTTTGTTTTAGCAATCAAGAATATTTCACTTGTTTTATCCTCCTTTGTGGGGACATTGTTGATTGTCACGTCATGTTCATATGTACATTGTGGACGCCGTCCACAGTAAGTATTTGCTGTCGTCCAGCATTCTGTTTTTGTTGACTTTGTAGCCAGTTCAGTTTTAATTTAGTTCTGCATAGCCTCCCCTAAGCTTCAATGCCTTTTCTTAGGGGCACTCACCTTTTTGTTTATTTTTGGTTTAAGCATTAGACACCTTTTTACCTACACGCTGCCCCCCGCTGTTTCTGACATCTACAAAGCAATTAGCTACCTGCTGCCACCTACTAATATGGAAGAGTATTACACGGTTACTCTGCCGAGCTCTAGACAACACCGACACTCAACAACAACACATCATTTGAAGACTATAATTACTGCTTTGCAAAAAATGTTTTTAACCCAAATAGGTGAAATGAGATCATCTCCCACGACACACCAGACTGTATCTCACGGTACACTAGTGTGGTTGAAAAACACTGCTCTATATTGTAGTGCTGCAGATGTACCAGGAGTTAACAATGCATGTGTGCAATGCCAAAAAGAAAAGAAAACATTGCACCAAATGTGGCGAGACACGTAGCAAGTGTGTTTTACTGGGGACTGAAGTGACTAGTGTGTTATCTTCAGAGACTCAGCAGAGCTTGACTTCAAAGCAGGTTATGTCCCTTGGACCACACTGACTTACATCTTATTTCCCTTGGTCCACACTGACATGCTACTCCTTACATGTTATTTCCCAGTGGGTCCAGACTGTGATGCTGGGCCATTGTCTTACTCGGTTACAGAGTTAGTTGTCATCCTCATCACATGTGTGCAGAGTGGGAGTTGCTTATTTCATGTACTGTATGTATGTATGTTAGCACTTCAAGCTTAGTCAAAAGCAAGGACCATAGGGCGCACCGGATTATAAGGCGCATTAAATGAGCTATATTATTATGACTATTTTCTAAATGTAAAATACTTCCTTGTGGTCTACATAACATGTAATGCTGGTTCTTTGCTCAAAATGTTGCATAGATGATGTTTTACTCATCATCTTCAAGTCTTATTTACGTGCCTCCACTTTGACAACGTCTTCTCTTTGTTGTAGCGGTGTAGCGTGCAAGGACGGGAGTGGAAGAAGTGTCAAAAGATGGCGCTAACTGTTTTAATGACATTCACACTTTACTTCAATCAATAACGGAGCAGCATCTCCTCATCCGTGGCTCACTAGTGCAACAACAACACCCGAAATGTGTCCCGTGACCGGAACTCTCTAATAACTAAAGTTCCTTGGGTGAATAATGTCAACTCACTACACCGGTATGTTTTAGTGCTTTCATGGTGAGTTTACTGACAGATATAAGTAAGAACTTGACACTACTTTATATTAGAAATGGCAACATGAATGTCACATAACAAGAAGATAGAGGAAAAGAAGAAGATTATCCACTACGGTGTCGGCACGGACTACAAAGGAGGATGCGCACAATTTTTCAGGACTTATGCAGATCCCAAATACAGATCAGCAGGTACCAGAAGGTAAGAAAAGTTGCTTTTGTATAATATTGTGAAAGAAAACAGCAGATAATATGTCTTACCTCATACACACACCGTAATAATACTCCTATGTTGAAGCACAGTACAATCCATCGAGCGGTGTGGCTTCATAGCTTACCAAAGACGTACTAAAACATTTTGATAGATTTTTGAGCGCCGTGTGTAATGTTCTATATTCTCAATGGAACATATAAAATGTTGGTGTTGTTTACTGGCGTCACGTGTCTTATGTGTGACTGCCATCTACTGGTCACACTTATCATTTCACCATGTACCAAATAAAATTGCTTCGAGGTCGGTAAGCACAACCAAACATTATAAGGCGCACTGTCGAGTTTTGAGAAAATGAAAGGATTTTAAGCGCGCTTTATTGTCCGGAGAATACGGTACAATTGATCCGATGTTGGGAGTGTTTGAGTGTTGTTTCGGTGACAAGAGTCTTTCTGCTGAAAATGTGGTGCATCACTGGTAATTGACAGATGTTTACACATTGTTGACGTTCCCCTTTGAAGGGAGAAAACACACCTTTCAGCAGAGTAGTTGACAAGAATCAACATGAATTGAATATTGACTGTCAATGGCAGAGTTGTATATTTTCATGTGAATGTTGTTTTATTACAACACTTTGAAGCCATGGTTGGAAAACAATGTCAATAAACTGCAGTTTAAAAATCCAAAATCCTTTATCGGTCATTCCAGACGACATCTGATTAGCACGTTTTTTAATGCAAATGTTGACGGGAAATCTGAGGAGAAGCCACATTCTGAACAAGTCATATCCACAGAAGGTAACGTTTGCTACACAAGCCACGACACAAGAGCGTAATCCAGCTTTCAAAGACTGAGATATAATGTACACCCAGAGAACAACCAAGTGTACCAGGGTATTTTAAGGATCCACATACGTGTTGAGCATGAATTTGCGTACATATTAGCACTCTGCCAGTCAGGAGCAAAGTAATGGTTTATTTTGTTTATGTGGATGGGTAATGTGCTGCACGGTAAAAATGACCAACCGAAGATTCCGGACAAATGTTTTGCTGATGGATTCTCTCAGGAAGTCATCGCTTCCTTCAAATTGGTTTAAACAGCTCAGAAAACAAAACAAATGAAGTGTTAGAGTGTTATGGTTCAATTGACAGGATTTCAATAATCCCTGGAAGGATTTAGCCAGGAGCATCCAAAGCTGTGCTGCAGACTTCCCAGAGGTCAACGGTCACCCGAGAGCTGGGAGTTGGCTTCGGTTTTAATTGCTCGCAGGCTCCCTTCAGGGCCGCTATCTGTGCAGGACACCTTGGCACTTTCCCTGATGTTGATAAATAGTGTTGGCACACATAACCCTTTACTTCACTCACAGGAAATCCAATCTGTTCCTTGCAGACATCCATGAGGCCTCTACAGAACTCTATAGGCTCTTGGACTTGGTGCGAGGCACAGGATCAAACTAGCAAGCACTTATAAAGACAGAATATAGGATGGGATAGACCTTATATATACTGCAAACATGTTGCAGTGCAGAGTATATAATATGCATGTATTTATATATATGAAAGGGACAAACGGTAGAAAATGGATGGATGGATGGATGTATATAATGTGTGTACAAATAAAGTGTCACGTTCGGGTCGGGGTTCGTTCTCCCGCAATGCAGACGGACAACTCCGGACATGGCGTGCAGGTTGGAACATTATTTATTCCACAAAATATCAAAGTAGTACAAAAAAAACGGAAAACATGTCACACTCGAAGCTAATGCTACTATTAGCATGGACTATGGACAAGAAATAAACACGTAGCTTTGGCATGAAACAAACAACTTAAGTAGCAGGTTGCATGAAGCAAATACAAGTCACGTGGACACGGCATGAAGCGAACAAACAGCATCAACTATGGCATCGCATGAAACAATGACGCCAGGCCGACTGACCGGCAATGGCAGGCTTAAATAATGCCTCTGATTAGTGCTCGCGTAGCAGCTGAGCGGCTGAACACTAATCTGAGACAGGCGAACATAATTAGCAACCATGGCAACCAAAACAAAATCAGGGAGGTGCACAAACAGGAACTAAGGGAGTCCAAAAACCCAACAGAACATAACCAAACAAAACATGATCTAGACCACAGATCATGACATAAAGAGACTTTATAAATGTCTTTACATGGAAGAAAATGAATGTTGAGTGTTGCTGTTAGCCCAGAAAATGGTGGATTTGGGAACACAGACCTGGTGACCCATAAATTGTAATGAGGATTATTCTTTGATTGAAGGTCCGGTCCACTGAACGGTTGAAGCTCCCAGGTAAATGTTACAGCTTTGGTCTCACTCCCGCAAGGCATTATTGATTGCGTCCGTTAGCACCACTAGCGTAGCATCCACAAGCATTTTCTGCAGAAAGTGAGCCCTGACGAAGAATTCTTTGACTTCGGTACTATTGGAAGAGATCTTCAACTTGGGGTTGGATAGAGCCATCATTCGTTTGCCTCGTACAAGTGATTAGACATAACTAAACACTCATCAATGTCTCCAAGATAATAAATAGTCAGTATGGTGTACATGTTCTTCAAATGAAGTATTTGCTATCATATTCTATCCAGATAAAGGCTGAAGAGGACATGTTGATGCATCACACATCAGTTTATGGTTGAATTTAGATAGTGTGTGAATGAATATTGCAACATAAACACCTGGAGTGTGCGTCACTTTAACAAAATGAAAGTATAATCCCTGAGAGTGTTCATTGTGCAACGAAAGAATGGAAAGAGCGGCGTCAGGAAGATGGATGAGGAGCCAGCGGGGGTTAATGAACACATGGATCAATGCTGAGCCAAGCCAGTTATACCCTGAACACCACCTCCATGAACACCACCTCCATTAACCTCCATTGCCGGCTGCCAACTACTCTTCTCTGCCTTCACATTACAATCAATTCTATTTTCCTCCCACTTGATGTCTCACTAGGCGCCTTCTGCAAATGTTTCAGCGCAGAGACAAAATGTATTTGTACTCTCGTGCCTCTTCTATGTGGGCTCAGCATACTGAACACCTTCATGTAGACCTCAGACATACTGAACACCTTCATGTAGACCTCAGACATACTGAACACCTTCATGTACACCTCAGACATGCTGAACACCTTCATGTAGACCTCAGACGTACTGAACACCTTCATCGTATGCAAATATCATTATTGGCCTTCGTTGACACAAAATAATTCAATCTACGGCGTGGCGTAGTTGGGAGAGTGGCCGTGCCAGCAATCTGAGGGTTGCTGGTTCAATCCCCACCTTCTACCAACGTCCGTTGTGTCCGTGAGCAAGACACTTCACCCTTGCTCCTGATGGGCCCGGTTAGCGCCGTGCATGGCAGCTCCCGCCATCGGTGTGTGAATGTGTGAATGTGGAAAATAGTGTCAAAGCGCTTTGAGTTCCTTAAAAAGGTAGAAAAGCGCTATACAAGTACGACCCATTTACCATTTACCTCCTAATGAGGTGGAATCCATTAACAAGCAACATAGTTCTGGTCTGGCTCCAAAGAGCAGAACAGATGGTATCCAGGATAGTCTTCACACAGTATGGCCTTCCACAAATAGTCCATTTATGGCGAGTTGTATTGAATGTGATCATTATTTTTGACACCTCCAGGAACAGATGTAACTAGGACATTGCGAGGAAAGCAGATTGTACTTCATATTTATTTCATTAATGTTATTAAATCATGAATAATCCAGATGAAGACTGCTAGCACTAACCACAACTCAGAGCTGAACTCTTTCCCTGTTCCGGTCTCCCAATTGTTATGATGCCAATCATCCTTCATGGTTTGCTGACTCCTCACCCAGGGTCCCCCCAGAAAAAGACACAACTTTGTAACTGTTTCATATACTACGTAGTTGTCACGATTGGTGAAGCGGTGCTTGCAGCGTGACTCCAAAGATGTGGCATTGCAAAGAAAGATGAGTGCAGCTAGGAAGTGCACAGGAACAAAACTAGTAAAAAAATAAACCTACTCTCAATAGAGCAGCGAAGGCTAAACTTGCATAGACCGCCAATGATCAAGCACTGATGGACAGGCAGATAAAGAAGCCTAATTGGCAATCAGAAACAGGTGATTGCCAGTCAAGGACAGGTGTAGGAGCCAGCACTCAGTGGCCAGACATGGGAAGTGAAACTAAAAATAAAGTGCACTAGACAGAAACTTCCAACACTGGAAAATGGAACACATCAAGGAAGTGTTGGGAGCCCAACCTTGTTTTCTATTATGATCACTAGCTTTGTGCACATGGACACACTTAATCCGACTAAAAGCCGAACCGGAGTAAAAATGCTTTATGTAAACACACAATTCGGAATATTCTGACCCGATAACACACAAAATTCCATACCGATCGACTCGGGTGGGTTATGTCGAAAGTCATTGGGATTGTAGCGCATAAAAACACATCTTCAGAAATTCGGATGACAAATTATCCTCAGTGCACATGTCATTGATGTCAGATATACTTTGGTGGTGGAGCGGGGATTACATTTAATAGTCTCGGAATGAAGCAATAGTCTCGCTGCTGTCTCCCCACATTCAACACGTACGGAAGTAGCGTTTAAAACGAGACATAATCACAACATAAAAAGCACGGAACAGCTCCACTTCAAAAAGAGAGGTAAAACAAAAGTAGTGAACGGAAGGAAGAAATGATGACTAAATTATAATCCAAATCCAGAAGATGGAGCCTTATGGAAAAAAAGAAGTGTATTACCCAAACAATGCAAGAAGGTATTTGCCCTGTTGAAGAGTGGTATGAAATGGGGTTTTTTAAAGTCTAAAGTTATGTATTTAATTATAGGGAAATTAGGAATTTGGATCCAAAGCAATAAGGTTCTAGTATTAAATTTGTGGAAACATTGTTTTTTAGGAGTACATTTAGACCAAAGATTGACCTGGGGAGTACCTATTAATTGTGTGATTAATTAAGATGTTCTTAAATTGATGAGATGCCTTACAGGTACAAGGTGGAGTGTGGTTTTGAAGTCATTGAAATATATTAATATCTTATATATAAGATCTGGAGTAGTCTACAGATTGGCCTCTTAAAATTCTATGTGATTCAATCTCAGGCTTTCAGACTGTGTTTGGGTGCAGTGAGGACTATGCTTCATTGTACACACTTTTTCATTTAAGAACCATGTTCTAGAACAAAATAAAGTTTGTAAATCGAGGTTTACAAACTACAAAGGCGGACGCGCGCAATTTTTCAAGACTTATGCAGATCCCAAATACACATCAGCAGGTACCAGAAGGTAAGAAAAGTTGCTTTTGCATAATATTGTGAAAGAAAACAGCAGATAATATGTCTTACCTTATACACACACAGCATAATAATACTCCTTTGTTGAAGCACAGTACAATCCATCAAGTGGTGTGGCTTCGTAGCTTACCAAAGTCCTACTAAAACATTTTGATAGATTTTTGAGCGCCGTGTGTAATGTTCTATATTTTCAATGGAACATATAAAATGTTGGTGTTGTTTACTTGAGTCATACTGCCGTCATATTGCAGTCTACAGGTATATCTTATGTTTGACTGCCATCTACTGGTCACATCATTACACCATGTACCAAATACAATTGCTTCGAGGTCAGTAAGCACAACCAGAATTATTCCGTACATTAGGCGCACCGGCTTAGAAGGCGCACTGTCGAGTTTTGAGGGGAAAAAAAGGATTTTAAGTGCGCCTTATAGTCCAGAAAATACGGTAATATGCAGAACACTTCCCTTGTGGATCATTAAAGTTTGTCTAAGTGTAACACAGGTTAATTTATGAGCCACCTTCAACATTCCTCATGACATCTCTGAGTGGAAACATGTGGAGGATAAAAAGGATAAGCCCCAATACTAAGAGGGGGGTGGACTCCGACTAAAGAGGCGACCCTGCAACTGCCATAATAAAACATCTTGCTCTACATTTTGCAGTAAAGACAGCATTTCTGCTGCATGGCTTTGCTTCATTCACAGATACACAAATGTTGCGTCGCCATGGCAACACGGCAAACCCAGCATGAGCTGAGCGAGTGTCATGGTTGTTAAGTGGGAATGATTCCACACCTTAGTTCAAATGACAAATGCCCAGTACTTGTCAAACTGTGAAGAAAGTCATCGTCCACATGGAACTCCACCCAATCTGCATCAACTGCTTCCTTCCAATCTGCATCAACTGCTTCCTTACAATCTGCATCAACTGCTTCCTTCCAATCTGCATCAACTGCTTCCTTACAATCTGCATCAACTGCTTCCTTCCAATCTGCATCAACTGCTTCCTTACAATCTGCATCAACTGCTTCCTTCCAATCTGCATCAACTGCTTCCTTACAATCTGCATCAACTGCTTCCACCCAATCTGCATCAACTGCTTCCTTCCAATCTGCATCAACTGCTTCCTTCCAATCTGCATCAACTGCTTCCTTCCAATCTGCATCAACTGCTTCCTTCCAATCTGCATCAACTGCTTCCTTACAATCTGCATCAACTGCTTCCTTACAATCTGCATCAACTGCTTCCTTACAATCTGCATCAACTGCTTCCTTACAATCTGCATCAACCAAAACGTCAGTGGCAGGCTGGGAGTTTCTCACCTAGGCCTCCAGTGATGTCCTACTTAGTCCCACTTCACCTCTCAAAATACCAAAATGGATATCACCACATGGACACTACTGGAGAAACTATACAGAAGCACACTTGCACACTACTGGCCATTGAACCACATCGCATCTATTTTTCCACGCATTTAACATTCAATAAAGCCGCTTCAGTAATTAAAACATATCTTACGGGTACTGTCAAAATTTAAATAATTGTATAAAACAAATGAAAAAATTAAGAAATTCAATATTTGAACTCCCAATTGGTAGCCCCGATTCGACGCCGTATAAGCCAGTGGTACGGTCATAGTCGGTAGCTGGTCGTAGTTGCTTTATTGGTGTGAAAGTGGCGGGCAAACCATTTCCCCGCCGGGATAGCTTCAGGTGTTGGCCGACCTCGTCTCACAACATGTGGTTTCTCTTAAGTATCCAGTGTTTCCCATAAACTGCCAAGATACCTGTGGCGGTGGGGGCGTGGCTATTGGCGTGGTCACCATGACATCGAGTAATTTGCATAATTTACTACAATGATTTGATTTTCTCTAAAAAGGCTCAAAAAATGTATACTTACTAATTAATAATAACAGTTTTGTTTTAAACGTCCATCCATCCATCCATTTTACAATATAATTACAACACTTTATGCACATATTTATATACAGATTTGAACAATAAGTTATTCACTGAAATATATTTATTAATTGTGGTTCTTACAAAAAATATATCTTATAAAAATATAAAAGCTAAACTGTCTCTTAAAGCTCTGCCCCTTTAATTAGTGCATACTAAATAATTTAACTTTAGCCTACTACTACAAGCATATTATTTACCAGCAACATAAAGTGAAACAGAGGCAGAGGTGTCCTGCCACAGTCAGTAACAAATAAACAGAAAACAGTAGTGGTCAAATAAGGCAACAAGAGAAGTATCCTACACTTCTCTTTTGTAAAGTAAACCTGAACAGCCTATATGGGCATCTACATCTACTATATGATTTGCCTGAGAAGCTGGACAGGACAAAAAAAAAAAAAAAAAAAAAAAAAAAAAAAAAAATTTAAATTGTATTTTTTTTTTTTTTTTTTTTTAAATTTGTGACGGACGTAATTCTTTTGTGGCGGGCCGCCACAAATAAATGAATGTGTGGGAAACACTGGTATCCTTCTTGAAAATGGCCTTGCAAAGATATATCTGCCACCTAATCAACATCTTGCTCTCCTTCTTCGTGACTACGGGTGAGTTTTCTGTGGCTTTCTATGGCTCTGGTGCCACTTCCTGTTTTCGTAACTTGTGATTGGATACTCACTTGGGAGTCCCAAGTGAGTATCCAATCACAGCGTGAGGCCAGCTAGAAGGCCTGACTGACAACAACTGCTGATCTGATTGGCTATGGCAATTGTCTATCAACTGTATGTGTCCGTTGACTTACAGGGCACACACATTGCTGAGTCTGAAGGCAGATTTGGTACAGCATGGCAACATAGGCTTGCTGAATTCTGATTGGATACAAACTCTAAGCTAAAAACAACAGCAGTGGAAGGAGCGGAATATGACATGGATGGATGGATGGATGGATTGATGGATGGATGGATGGATGGATGGATGGATGGATGGATTGATGGATGGAGGGATGATGATGATTTCTGGCCGTCTCTGCGAAAAGTGCGTGTGTGGAAAAAGAATATGTGTTAATGAAGACGTGTTTTCCTCCCGAGCATTGGCAAGATGTGACCGAGCCACAGTTTCATCATCAAAGTAGCACGTAGAAAAGCACACTTAGCCCCGCAACATATTTTCTGTTTGAATGATCAGTTCTTGTCATTAACAACTAAGGACATTCCTTGAAGCACTATAACCATTTTCCATAATAATCATTCATTCTTAACAGTTTCAGCCTCCAGAAGCCTCTAGAAAATACACCGTAATTTCCGGACTATACGCCGCTACTTTTCCCCCTCGTTCTGGTCCCTGCGGCTTATACAAGGGTGCGGCTTATACACGGCCTGTTCTTCTCCGACACCGACGAAGAGGATTTCGGTGGTTTTAGTACGCAGGAGGAAGACGATGACACAATGATTAAAGTCAGGGATCCATTCTAGGCCCCATCCTGTTTTCCTTGTACATTCTCCCTCTTGGAGAGATTTTTAAGAAACATGGAGTGTCTTATCACTTTTATGCAGATGACTGCCAAATGTATATGCCAATTTCAAAAGGCCACGGCCCCCTGACACGCCTTCTCAACTGTCTATGTGATGTCAAGGCTTGGTTAGCCCAGAATTTTTTAATAATGAATGAGGGAAAAACGGAAATTTCAGTTTTTGGTCCGGCCCTCACTGACTTGGGACCATTGCAAAATGATGTGCATACCAAAGTCACCAGCCTTGGCGTCACTATAGACAGCCATTTTAAATTTGACAAACAAGTCAATGGCGTTTTAAAATCGTGTTTTAGCAAAGGTAAAACCATTTTTATCTTTTAACCTTTTTGAACAAGTGGTGCATGCTTTTATTTCAAGTGGCCTGGACTACTGCAATGCACTTTATGCTGGCATTAGCCAAAAAGCTCTCTCCCGGTTGCAGTTAGTCCAGAACGCGGCAGCACGACTTTTAACAGGGGCCAGGAAACGCCAGCATATAACCCCAATTCTTCAGAGTTTGCACTGGCTCCCTGTTCATTTTACAATTGATTTTAAATCCTTGCTGTTTGTTTTTAAAGCTTTACATGGACTGGCACCTCAGTATATCTCGGACCTCATCCAAATGTACACACCTGCGCATGCTCTGAGGTCCGAGAGCCAGCTCCAGCTCGTGGTGCCCAGGACCAGACTTAAAACCAGGGGAGACAGGGCCTTCTCTGTGGTCGGCCCTAAACTCTGGAACACTCTGCCCCTCCATGTTCAAACTGCTCCCACAGTGGAGTGTTTTAAGTCTCGTCTTAAGACCCACTTTTATTCTTTGGCTTTTAACACTACGTGAGTTGTTTGGTCTTCTGTCCTCTGTTGTCCTGTGTGGTTAGGGTTAGGGTTATACATTTTGATGTCTATTTTACTGTTTTAATTGGTTTTACCCTTTAAAATCGTTTTTAATCATATTTATTTTTTATATTGCCTCTGTATTGGTTTTCTATTCATTTATTCTTTGTTTTTATTCAGTCATTGGTGTAGCATAATATTGTTTTTAATATTATTTTTAATATTGTTTTTAATATTGTTTTTAACATGGCTGTGCAGCACTTTGGAAACATTCTTGTTGTGTAAATGTGCTATATAAATAAAGTGGATTGGATTGGATTGGATTAAAGACTGACTTTTCATATACCGGTAGGCTGCTTATTTTGATAACGTACAGGCGAGCACTTTGTATTACTTTGCAGCGTTGTATTATTTGTACTCTGCACGAATGCTGTTCGCCATGTCAAAGATGTGAAAGTTTGATTGAATGATTGAAAGATTTATTGTTGATAAATGGGACGCTTTGCGTTCCCAAACAGTCATCTCTGTCCCGACAATCCCCTCCGTGGTAGCAGGAACCCCTATATACTACGCTAATTACACTATATACTACGCTAATTACACTATATACTACGCTAATTACACTATATACTACGCTAATTACACTATATACTACGCTAATTACACTATATACTACGCTAATTACACTATATACTACACTAATTACACTATATACTACGCTAATTACACTATATACTACGCTAATTACACTATATACTACGCTAATTACACTATATACTACGCTAATTACACTATATACTACGCTAATTACACTATATACTACGCTAATTACACTATATACTACACTAATTACACTATATACTACACTAATTACACTATATACTACACTAATTACACTATATACTACGCTAATTACACTACATACTACGCTAATTACACATCAAAACCCTGCGGCTTATAGTCGGGTGCGGCTTATATATGGAGCAATCTGTATTTTCCCCTAAATTTAGCTGGTGCGGCTTATAGTCAGGTGCGGCTTATAGTCCGGAAATTACGGTACTGTCATACGTCACACTCCGCATCCAGGAAACCCAAAAAACGAGAATAAATGATATCATTTCCCCATTGTGCACCACTGGGGAGACGGTCTCTACATCAGGTGTGCACCAGAGGACTTCCCCATCCCTCACTTGCTACACTTTCAGCTGTAATGACACATGGAGGACACCACACACTGACTCTTGCTACACTTTCAGCTGTAATGACACATGGAGGACACCACACACTGACTCTTGCTACACTTTCAGCTGTAATGACACATGGAGGACACCACACACTGACTCTTGCTACACTTTCAGCTGTAATGACACATGGGGGACACCACACACTGACTCTTGCTACACTTTCAGCTGTAATGACACATGGAGGACACCACACACTGACTCTTGCTACACTTTCAGCTGTAATGACACATGGGGGACACCACACACTGACTCTTGCTACACTTTCAGCTGTAATGACACATGGAGGACACCACACACTGACTCTTGCTACACTTTCAGCTGTAATGACACATGGGGGACACCACACACTGACTCTTGCTACACTTTCAGCTGTAATGACACATGGAGGACACCACACACTGACTCTTGCTACACTTTCAGCTGTAATGACACATGGAGGACACCACACACTGACTCTTGCTACAGTGGAAGAGAATCCCACAAGCGGACTTGGCCTAGTGAACAGTAGCGCTCCAGGGAGGTTGCAGTTCATGTTAATTACAATGTCTTCATAATCACTTCTGCCAACTCCCCTATGGGTGAATGTGGTATTGTCTCCCTACGTCTAGCATTAAAAGATTACAGTTGGTACAAAATGCGGCTGCTAGACTTTTGACAAGAACAAGAAAGTTTGGTCATATTACGTCAATACTGTATATACCTTTAAATATACCTATATATATATACCTATACTGGCTCACCTGCACTGGCTTCCTGTGCACTTAAGATGAGACTTTAAGGTTTTACTACTTACGTATAAAATACTACACGGTCTAGCTCCTGCCTATCTTGCTGATTGTATTGTACCATATGTCCCGGCAAGAAATCTGCGTTCAAAGAACTCCGGCTTATTAGTGATTCCCAGAACCCAAATAAAGTTTGTGGCCTATAGGGTGTTTTCTATTGGGGTTCCAGTACTCTGGAATGTTCTAGCAATAACAGTTAGAGATGCTACCTCAGTAGAAGCATTTAAGTCCCATCTTAAAGCTCATTTGTATACTCTAGCCTTTAAATAGACCCGTTGATCTGCCGTTTCTTTGCTCCTCTGCCCCCCTCTCCTTCGTGGAGGGGTGGGGGGCACAGGTTCGGTGACCTCAGATGAGGAGCTAGCTGTCCAGGGTCGGGATCCAGGGTGGACCACTCGTCTGTGCATCGGTTGGGGACGTCTCTGCCCTGCTGACCCGTCTCCGCTCGGGATGGTCTCCTGCTGGCCCCACTATGGACTGGACTCTCACTATTATGTTAGATCCCCTATGGACTAGACTCTCACAATTTTATGCTAGATCCACTCAACGTCCATTGCACCGGTCTCCCAGGGCGGGGGTCCCCACATCTGCGGTCCCCTCCAAGGTTTCTCATTGTTATCCCATTGGGTTGAGTTTTTTCTTGCCCTGATGTGGGATCTGAACCGAGGATGTTGTTGTGGCTTGTGCAGCCCTTTGAGACACTTGTGATTTAGGGCTATATAAGTAAACATTGATTGAACATTTAAATGGGTGCATGTTGTTGGGGGATGGAAGGAGAGCTGAGGAGTCTCCTGTGAAAGATGAAGGGACCCTCGGTCCTCCGCCAGAGCCTTGAAGAGAAGTTCCTTCCCTGTTGCCCCTTCTCACTCTTCTTGTGCGGTTTTGACACGGGCCGTCAAAGTCAATGTGATAATACAAGCTCATTTCATTTAGCGGCACTATTTTATTTGATCAAAGCTGGGGACATGTGTGATGGTCACACCATGGCCACAAGCAGGAACAAAGAGCAGAAAGGCACATAGTAAAAGGAAAAACTGAATGGCAATATCCTTAGAGCCCTGCGGGTGGGTCTCCTCACAAGACCAAAGCCATTTGCATCTGCTGCCAGTCCAGTCCAGTCAAGTGCCGGCAGCTAGAATCCTTCCTTCCACCAACTGAAGCAGACAAAGAATTACAACCAACGCCCACACCATCTGCAAAAGAGCCCGAATGCTGCCACCCATCAATATTATGGAATGCTGCCACCCATCAATATTATGGAATGCTGCCACCCATCAATATTATGGAATGCTGCCACCCATCAATATTATGGAATGTTGCCACCCATCAATATTATGGAATGCTGCCACCCATCAATATTATGGAATGCTGCCACCCATCAATATTATGGAATGCTGCCACCCATCAATATTATGGAATGCTGCCACCCATCAATATTATGGAATGTTGCCACCCATCAATATTATGGAATGCTGCCACCCATCAATATTATGGATTCTTAGGGGCCGACTGTCATGAAGACTCAGAAGGCTGGCATGTTTTTACAAATTGACATTTATCTTGTTTTAAACTTAGGGCTGTTGCAAACTGATTGATTGATTGATTGAGACTTTTATTAGTAGGTTGCACAGTGAAGTACATATTCCGTACAATTGACCACTAAATGGTAACACCCGAATAAGTTTTTCAACTTGTTTAAGTCGGGGTCCACTTAAATTGATTCATGATACAGATATATACTATCATATATACTATCATCATAATACAGTCATCACACAAGATAATCACATTGAATTATTTACATTATTTACAATCAGGGGGGTGGGGGGGGGGGTATGGACATCAAGTAGTGGACATAGAGAGAGAGAGAGAGAGAGAGAGATCAGAAGGCATAAGAAAAAGAAAAAGTATCTACATTTGATTGTTTACATTTGATTATTAGCAATCCGGGGAGGGTGTTAGTTTAGGGTTGTAGCTGCCTGGAGGTGAACTTTTATTGCGGTTTTGAAGGAGGATAGAGATGCCCTTTCTTTTATACCTGTTGGGAGCGCATTCCACATTGATGTGGCATAGAAAGAGAATGAGTTAAGACCTTTGTTAGTTCGGAATCTGGGTTTAACGTGGTTAGTGGAGCTCCCCCTGGTGTTGTGGTTATGGCGGTCATTTACGTTAAGGAAGTAGTTTGACATGTACTTCGGTATCAGGGAGGTGTAGCGGATTTTATAGACTAGGCTCAGTGCAAGTTGTTTAACTCTGTCCTCCACCTTGAGCCAGCCCACTTTAGAGAAGTGGGTAGGAGTGAGGTGGGATCTGGGGTGGAGGTCTAGAAGGAACCTGACTAGCTTGTTCTGAGATGTTTGGAGTTTAGATTTGAGGGTTTTGGAGGTGCTAGGGTACCAGGAGGTGCATGCGTAATCGAAAAAGGGTTGAACGAGTATTAGCCGTGAATTCCCGTATATTGGACAAAATGTGTTTGTCTCATACCAAACCTCCATTTTTTCGGTAAATTGCCGATTAACTCTTGTAAATACAGCAGACTGTTTTTGACAGATCTTAGATGGGATAAATGTGCCGTGGCAGATCACGTGCCAATCACGCCATGCCGCCTGTCAACCAATGACAGCCCTGCGAGTGCAAACTACTTCTATACATGAGTACTGTTGCCAAGTCCACTGTGGACTTATTTTATCGCAAAGTCGCTTGCAAATCGAACGAGTTGCCTGTGGTGATTTTTTGGGGCTGTTTTTTTAACCGGTAGTTGCGTATTTGGGCTTGCTTTTCTATCTGTTTGGTAGATATTTTAGCTCTTTCTCTGTGTGTTTTAACCATTTTTGTTTGAAAAAGCACAACAAACATTTGAAACACATTTTCCTGTCCTGTAACTTGATACTATTAATAACTTGAAAGTGATCCGTCTTATACTTTTCTAATTTTTTTGTAATCAGACAACATTTTCGGCATGTTGGATGGAATTTTTAGGTAAAAATGATATACCGAAAATATTGTCTGATTACAAGAACATTTGAAAAATATATGAATAAGAAGACATAATGAACCTTTTTGAGTGATGTGTCTTAGCCTACATGTCACATGTCTACATGTCAGTGTGAGAATACTTGACTTATAATGTGGTGTGTCTACATGTCAGCGTGAGAATACTTGACTTATAATGTGGTGTGTCTACATGTCAGTGTGAGAATACTTGACTTATAATGTGGTGTGTCTACATGTCAGTGTGAGAATACTTGACTTATAATGTGGTGTGTCTACATGTCAGTGTGAGAATACTTGACTTATAATGTGGTGTGTCTACATGTCAGTGTGAGAATACTTGACTTATAATGTGGTGTGTCTACATGTCAGTGTGAGAATACTTGACTTATAATGTGGTGTGTCTACATGTCAGTGTGAGAATACTTGACTTATAATGTGGTGTGTCTACATGTCAGTGTGAGAATACTTGACTTATAATGTGGTGTGTCTACATGTCAGTGTGAGAATACTTGACTTATAATGTGGTGTGTCTACATGTCAGTGTGAGAATACTTGACTTATAATGTGGTGTGTCTACATGTCAGTGTGAGAATACTTGACTTATAATGTGGTGTGTCTACATGTCAGTGTGAGAATACTTGACTTATATTGTGGTGTGTCTACATGTCAGTGTGAGAATACTTGACTTATAATGTGGTGTGTCTACATGTCAGTGTGAGAATACTTGACTTATAATGTGGTGTGTCTACATGTCAGTGTGAGAATACTTGACTTATAATGTGGTGTGTCTACATGTCAGTGTGAGAATACTTGACTTATAATGTGGTGTGTCTACATGTCAGTGAGAGAATACTTGACTTATAATGTGGTGTGTCTACATGTCAGTGTGAGAATACTTGACTTATAATGTGGTGTGTCTACATGTCAGTGTGAGAATACTTGACTTATATTGTGGTGTGTCTACATGTCAGTGTGAGAATACTTGACTTATAATGTGGTGTGTCTACATGTCAGTGTGAGAATACTTGACTTATAATGTGGTGTGTCTACATGTCAGTGTGAGAATACTTGACTTATATTGTGGTGTGTCTACATGTCAGCGTGAGAATACTTGACTTATAATGTGGTGTGTCTACATGTCAGTGTGAGAATACTTGACTTATAATGTGGTGTGTCTACATGTCAGTGTGAGAATACTTGACTTATAATGTGGTGTGTCTACATGTCAGTGTGAGAATACTTGACTTATAATGTGGTGTGTCTACATGTCAGTGTGAGAATACTTGACTTATATTGTGGTGTGTCTACATGTCAGCGTGAGAATACTTGACTTATAATGTGGTGTGTCTACATGTCAGTGTGAGAATACTTGACTTATAATGTGGTGTGTCTACATGTCAGTGTGAGAATACTTGACTTATAATGTGGTGTGTCTACATGTCAGTGTGAGAATACTTGACTTATAATGTGGTGTGTCTACATGTCAGCTGTGAGAATACTTGACTTATATTGTGGTGTGTCTACATGTCAGCGTGAGAATACTTGACTTATAATGTGGTGTGTCTACATGTCAGTGTGAGAATACTTGACTTATAATGTGGTGTGTCTACATGTCAGTGTGAGAATACTTGACTTATAATGTGGTGTGTCTACATGTCAGTGTGAGAATACTTGACTTATATTGTAGGTGTGTCTACATGTCAGCGTGAGAATACTTGACTTATAATGTGGTGTGTCTACATGTCAGTGTGAGAATACTTGACTTATAATGTGGTGTGTCTACATGTCAGTGTGAGAATACTTGACTTATAATGTGGTGTGTCTACATGTCAGTGTGAGAATACTTGACTTATATTGTGGTGTGTCTACATGTCAGCGTGAGAATACTTGACTTATAATGTGGTGTGTCTACATGTCAGTGTGAGAATACTTGACTTATAATGTGGTGTGTCTACATGTCAGTGTGAGAATACTTGACTTATAATGTGGTGTGTCTACATGTCAGTGTGAGAATACTTGACTTATAATGTGGTGTGTCTACATGTCAGTGTGAGAATACTTGACTTATAATGTGGTGTGTCTACATGTCAGTGTGAGAATACTTGACTTATAATGTGGTGTGTCTACATGTCAGTGTGAGAATACTTGACTTATAATGTGGTGTGTCTACATGTCAGTGTGAGAATACTTGACTTATAATGTGGTGTGTCTACATGTCAGTGTGAGAATACTTGACTTATAATGTGGTGTGTCTACATGTCAGTGTGAGAATACTTGACTTATAATGTGGTGTGTCTACATGTCAGTGTGAGAATACTTGACTTATATTGTAGTGTGTCTACATGTCAGCGTGAGAATACTTGACTTATAATGTGGTGTGTCTACATGTCAGTGTGAGAATACTTGACTTATAATGTGGTGTGTCTACATGTCAGTGTGAGAATACTTGACTTATAATGTGGTGTGTCTACATGTCAGTGTGAGAATACTTGACTTATATTGTGGTGTGTCTACATGTCAGCGTGAGAATACTTGACTTATAATGTGGTGTGTCTACATGTCAGTGTGAGAATACTTGACTTATAACGTGGTGTGTCTACATGTCAGTGTGAGAATACTTGACTTATATTGTGGTGTGTCTACATGTCAGTGTGAGAATACTTGACTTATAATGTGGTGTGTCTACATGTCAGTGTGAGAATACTTGACTTATAATGTGGTGTGTCTACATGTCAGTGTGAGAATACTTGACTTATAATGTGGTGTGTCTACATGTCAGTGTGAGAATACTTGACTTATAATGTGGTGTGTCTACATGTCAGTGTGAGAATACTTGACTTATAATGTGGTGTGTCTACATGTCAGTGTGAGAATACTTGACTTATAATGTGGTGTGTCTACATGTCAGTGTGAGAATACTTGACTTATAATGTGGTGTGTCTACATGTCAGTGTGAGAATACTTGACTTATAATGTGGTGTGTCTACATGTCAGTGTGAGAATACTTGACTTATAATGTGGTGTGTCTACATGTCAGTGTGAGAATACTTGACTTATAATGTGGTGTGTCTACATGTCAGTGTGAGAATACTTGACTTATAATGTGGTGTGTCTACATGTCAGTGTGAGAATACTTGACTTATAATGTGGTGTGTCTACATGTCAGTGTGAGAATACTTGACTTATAATGTGGTGTGTCTACATGTCAGTGTGAGAATACTTGACTTATAATGTGGTGTGTCTACATGTCAGTGTGAGAATACTTGACTTATAATGTGGTGTGTCTACATGTCAGTGTGAGAATACTTGACTTATAATGTGGTGTGTCTACATGTCAGTGTGAGAATACTTGACTTATAATGTGGTGTGTCTACATGTCAGTGTGAGAATACTTGACTTATAATGTGGTGTGTCTACATGTCAGTGTGAGAATACTTGACTTATAATGTGGTGTGTCTACATGTCAGTGTGAGAATACTTGACTTATAATGTGGTGTGTCTACATGTCAGTGTGAGAATACTTGACTTATAATGTGGTGTGTCTACATGTCAGTGTGAGAATACTTGACTTATATTGTGGTGTGTCTACATGTCAGCGTGTGAGAATACTTGACTTATAATGTGGTGTGTCTACATGTCAGTGTGAGAATACTTGACTTATAATGTGGTGTGTCTACATGTCAGTGTGAGAATACTTGACTTATAATGTGGTGTGTCTACATGTCAGTGTGAGAATACTTGACTTATAATGTGGTGTGTCTACATGTCAGTGTGAGAATACTTGACTTATAATGTGGTGTGTCTACATGTCAGTGTGAGAATACTTGACTTATAATGTGGTGTGTCTACATGTCAGTGTGAGAATACTTGACTTATAATGTGGTGTGTCTACATGTCAGTGTGAGAATACTTGACTTATAATGTGGTGTGTCTACATGTCAGTGTGAGAATACTTGACTTATAATGTGGTGTGTCTACATGTCAGTGTGAGAATACTTGACTTATAATGTGGTGTGTCTACATGTCAGTGTGAGAATACTTGACTTATAATGTGGTGTGTCTACATGTCAGTGTGAGAATACTTGACTTATAATGTGGTGTGTCTACATGTCAGTGTGAGAATACTTGACTTATAATGTGGTGTGTCTACATGTCAGTGTGAGAATACTTGACTTATAATGTGGTGTGTCTACATGTCAGTGTGAGAATACTTGACTTATAATGTGGTGTGTCTACATGTCAGTGTGAGAATACTTGACTTATAATGTGGTGTGTCTACATGTCAGTGTGAGAATACTTGACTTATAATGTGGTGTGTCTACATGTCAGTGTGAGAATACTTGACTTATAATGTGGTGTGTCTACATGTCAGTGTGAGAATACTTGACTTATAATGTGGTGTGTCTACATGTCAGTGTGAGAATACTTGACTTATAATGTGGTGTGTCTACATGTCAGTGTGAGAATACTTGACTTATAATGTGGTGTGTCTACATGTCAGTGTGAGAATACTTGACTTATAATGTGGTGTGTCTACATGTCAGTGTGAGAATACTTGACTTATAATGTGGTGTGTCTACATGTCAGTGTGAGAATACTTGACTTATAATGTGGTGTGTCTACATGTCAGTGTGAGAATACTTGACTTATAATGTGGTGTGTCTACATGTCAGTGTGAGAATACTTGACTTATAATGTGGTGTGTCTACATGTCAGTGTGAGAATACTTGACTTATAATGTGGTGTGTCTACATGTCAGTGTGAGAATACTTGACTTATAATGTGGTGTGTCTACATGTCAGTGTGAGAATACTTGACTTATAATGTGGTGTGTCTACATGTCAGTGTGAGAATACTTGACTTATAATGTGGTGTGTCTACATGTCAGTGTGAGAATACTTGACTTATAATGTGGTGTGTCTACATGTCAGTGTGAGAATACTTGACTTATAATGTGGTGTGTCTACATGTCAGTGTGAGAATACTTGACTTATAATGTGGTGTGTCTACATGTCAGTGTGAGAATACTTGACTTATAATGTGGTGTGTCTACATGTCAGTGTGAGAATACTTGACTTATAATGTGGTGTGTCTACATGTCAGTGTGAGAATACTTGACTTATAATGTGGTGTGTCTACATGTCAGTGTGAGAATACTTGACTTATAATGTGGTGTGTCTACATGTCAGTGTGAGAATACTTGACTTATAATGTGGTGTGTCTACATGTCAGTGTGAGAATACTTGACTTATAATGTGGTGTGTCTACATGTCAGTGTGAGAATACTTGACTTATAATGTGGTGTGTCTACATGTCAGTGTGAGAATACTTGACTTATAATGTGGTGTGTCTACATGTCAGTGTGAGAATACTTGACTTATAATGTGGTGTGTCTACATGTCAGTGTGAGAATACTTGACTTATAATGTGGTGTGTCTACATGTCAGTGTGAGAATACTTGACTTATAATGTGGTGTGTCTACATGTCAGTGTGAGAATACTTGACTTATAATGTGGTGTGTCTACATGTCAGTGTGAGAATACTTGACTTATAATGTGGTGTGTCTACATGTCAGTGTGAGAATACTTGACTTATAATGTGGTGTGTCTACATGTCAGTGTGAGAATACTTGACTTATAATGTGGTGTGTCTACATGTCAGTGTGAGAATACTTGACTTATAATGTGGTGTGTCTACATGTCAGTGTGAGAATACTTGACTTATAATGTGGTGTGTCTACATGTCAGTGTGAGAATACTTGACTTATAATGTGGTGTGTCTACATGTCAGTGTGAGAATACTTGACTTATAATGTGGTGTGTCTACATGTCAGTGTGAGAATACTTGACTTATAATGTGGTGTGTCTACATGTCAGTGTGAGAATACTTGACTATAATGGTGTGTCTACATGTCTTATAATGTGGTGTGTCTACATGTCAGTGTGAGAATACT
>NC_084733.1:94574863-94579863 GCF_033978785.1 Entelurus aequoreus
TAGCAACACTAACAGCAACTAGTGTGGTGGCGCACGCTAACTTGCATTCTAGGGGGCATTAGCATCACTAACAGCGACTAGTGTGGTGGCGCACGCTAACTTGCATTAGCAACACTAACAGCAACTAGTGGTGGTGGCGCACCTAACGACTTGCATTAGCAACACTAACAGCAACTAGTGTGGTGGCGCCTACAGCATCTAGCACTACTCTAGGTGGCGGCACCTAACATGCATTAGCAACACTAACAGCTACTAGTGTGGTGGCGCACCTAACTTGCATTAGCAACACTAACAGGACTAGTGTGGTGGCGCACCTAACTTGCATTAGCAACACTAACAGCAACTAGTGTGGTGGCGCACCTAACTTGCATTAGCAACACTAACAGCAACTAGTGTGGTGGCGCACCTAACTTGCATTAGCAACACTAACAGCGACTAGTGTGGTGGCGCACCTAACTTGCATTAGCAACACTAACAGCGACTAGTGTGGTGGCGCACCTAACTTGCATTAGCAACACTAACAGCGACTAGTGTGGTGGCGCACCTAACTTGCATTAGCAACACTAACAGCGACTAGTGTGGTGGCGCACCTAACTTGCATTAGCAACACTAACAGCAACTAGTGTGGTGGCGCACCTAACTTGCATTAGCAACACTAACAGCAACTAGTGTGGTGGCGCACCTAACTTGCATTAGCAACACTAACAGCAACTAGTGTGGTGGCGCACCTAACTTGCATTAGCAACACTAACAGCAACTAGTGTGGTGGCGCACCTAACTTGCATTAGCAACACTAACAGCAACTAGTGTGTGGCGCACCTAACTTGCATTAGCAACACTAACAGCAACTAGTGTGGTGGCGCACCTAACTTGCATTAGCAACACTAACAGCAACTAGTGTGGTGGCGCACCTAACTTGCATTAGCAACACTAACAGCGACTAGTGTGGTGGCGCACCTAACTTGCATTAGCAACACTAACAGCACTAGTGTGGTGGCGCACCTAACTTGCATTAGCAACACTAACAGCGACTAGTGTGGTGGCGCACCTAACTTGCATTAGCAACACTAACAGCAACTAGTGTGGTGGCGCACCTAACTTGCATTAGCAACACTAACAGCACTAGTGTGGTGGCGCACCTAACTTGCATTAGCAACACTAACAGCGACTAGTGTGGTGGCGCACCTAACTTGCATTAGCAACACTAACAGCAACTAGTGTGGTGGCGCACCTAACTTGCATTAGCAACACTAACAGCGACTAGTGTGGTGGCGCACCTAACTTGCATTAGCAACACTAACAGCAACTAGTGTGGTGGCGCACCTAACTTGCATTAGCAACACTAACAGCAACTAGTGTGGTGGCGCACCTAACATGCATTAGCAACACTAACAGCAACTAGTGTGGTGGCGCACCTAACTTGCATTAGCAACACTAACAGCAACTAGTGTGGTGGCGCACCTAACATGCATTAGCAACACTAACAGCGACTAGTGTGGTGGCGCACCTAACTTGCATTAGCAACACTAACAGCGACTAGTGTGGTGGCGCACCTAACTTGCATTAGCAACACTAACAGCGACTAGTGTGGTGGCGCACCTAACTTGCATTAGCAACACTAACAGCAACTAGTGTGGTGGCGCACCTAACTTGCATTAGCAACACTAACAGCGACTAGTGTGGTGCGCACCTAACTTGCATTAGCAACACTAACAGCGACTAGTGTGGTGGCGCACCTAACTTGCATTAGCAACACTAACAGCGACTAGTGTGGTGGCGCACCTAACTTGCATTAGCAACACTAACAGCGACTAGTGTGGTGGCGCACCTAACTTGCATTAGCAACACTAACAGCGACTAGTGTGGTGGCGCACCTAACTTGCATTAGCAACACTAGCAGCAACTAGTGTGGTGGCGCACCTAACTTGCATTAGCAACACTAACAGCAACTAGTGTGGTGGCGCACCTAACTTGCATTAGCAACACTACAGCAACTAGTGTGGTGGCGCACCTAACTTGCATTAGCAACACTAACAGCGACTAGTGTGGTGGCGCACCTAACTTGCATTAGCAACACTAACAGCAACTAGTGTGGTGGCGCACCTAACTTGCATTAGCAACACTAACAGCGACTAGTGTGGTGGCGCACCTAACTTGCATTAGCAACACTAACAGCGACTAGTGTGGTGGCGCACCTAACTTGCATTAGCAACACTAACAGCAACTAGTGTGGTGGCGCACCTAACTTGCATTAGCAACACTAACAGCGACTAGTGTGGTGGCGCACCTAACTTGCATTAGCAACACTAACAGCAACTAGTGTGGTGGCGCACCTAACTTGCATTAGCAACACTAGCAGCAACTAGTGTGGTGGCGCACCTAACTTGCATTAGCAACACTAACAGCGACTAGTGTGGTGGCGCACCTAACTTGCATTAGCAACATTAGCAGCAACTAGTGTGGTGGCGCACCTAACTTGCATTAGCAACACTAACAGCGACTAGTGTGGTGGCGCACCTAACTTGCATTAGCAACACTAGCAGCGACTAGTGTGGTGGCGCACCTAACTTGCATTAGCAACAACAGCACTAGTGTGGGCACTACTTGCATTAGCAGCAACTAGTGGTGGCGCACCTAACTTGCATTAGCAACACTAACAGCGACTAGTGTGGTGGCGCACCTAACATGCATTAGGCAACATTAGCAGCAACTAGTGTGGTGGCGCACCTAACTTGCATTAGCAACACTAACAGCGACTAGTGTGGTGGCGCACCTAACTTGCATTAGCAACACTAACAGCAACTAGTGTGGTGGCGCACCTAACTTGCATTAGCAACACTAGCAGCAACTAGTGTGGTGGCGCACCTAACTTGCATTAGCAACACTAACAGCGACTAGTGTGGTGGCGCACCTAACTTGCATTAGCAACACTAACAGCGACTAGTGTGGTGGCGCACCTAACTTGCATTAGCAACACTAACAGCAACTAGTGTGGTGGCGCACCTAACTTGCATTAGCAACACTAACAGCGACTAGTGTGGTGGCGCACCTAACTTGCATTAGCAACACTAACAGCGACTAGTGTGGTGGCGCACCTAACTTGCATTAGCAACACTAACAGCAACTAGTGTGGTGGCGCACCTAACTTGCATTAGCAACACTAACAGCAACTAGTGTGGTGGCGCACCTAACTTGCATTAGCAACACTAACAGCGACTAGTGTGGTGGCGCACCTAACATGCATTAGCAACACTAACAGCGACTAGTGTGGTGGCGCACCTAACATGCATTAGCAACACTAACAGCGACTAGTGTGGTGGCGCACCTAACTTGCATTAGCAACACTAACAGCGACTACTGTGGTGGCGCACCTAACATGCATTAGCAACACTAACAGCGACTAGTGTGGTGGCGCACCTAACTTGCATTAGCAACACTAACAGCAACTAGTGTGGTGGCGCACCTAACTTGCATTAGCAACACTAACAGCAACTAGTGTGGTGGCGCACCTAACTTGCATTAGCAACACTAACAGCGACTAGTGTGGTGGCGCACCTAACTTGCATTAGCAACACTAACAGCAACTAATGTGGTGGCGCACCTAACTTGCATTAGCAACACTAACAGCAACTAGTGTGGTGGCGCACCTAACTTGCATTAGCAACATTAGCAGCAACTAGTGTGGTGGCGCACCTAACTTGCATTAGCAACATTAGCAGCAACTAGTGTGGTGGCGCACCTAACTTGCATTAGCAACACTAACAGCGACTAGTGTGGTGGCGCACCTAACTTGCATTAGCAACACTAACAGCAACTAGTGTGGTGGCGCACCTAACTTGCATTAGCAACACTAACAGCAACTAGTGTGGTGGCGCACCTAACTTGCATTAGCAACACTAACAGCAACTAGTGTGGTGGCGCACCTAACTTGCATTAGCAACATTAGCAGCAACTAGTGTGGTGGCGCACCTAACTTGCATTAGCAACATTAGCAGCAACTAGTGTGGTGGCGCACCTAACATGCATTAGCAACACTAACAGCAACTAGTGTGGTGGCGCACCTAACTTGCATTAGCAACACTAACAGTGACTAGTGTGGTGGCGCACCTAACTTGCATTAGCAACACTAACAGCAACTAGTGTGGTGGCGCACCTAACTTGCATTAGCAACACTAACAGCAACTAGTGTGGTGGCGCACCTAACTTGCATTAGCAACACTAACAGCGACTAGTGTGGTGGCGCACCTAACATGCATTAGCAACACTAACAGCGACTAGTGTGGTGGCGCACCTAACTTGCATTAGCAACACTAACAGCGACTAGTGTGGTGGCGCACCTAACTTGCATTAGCAACACTAACAGCGACTAGTGTGGTGGCGCACCTAACTTGCATTAGCAACACTAACAGCAACTAGTGTGGTGGCGCACCTAACTTGCATTAGCAACATTAGCAGCGACTAGTGTGGTGGCGCACCTAACTTGCATTAGCAACACTAACAGCGACTAGTGTGGTGGCGCACCTAACTTGCATTAGCAACACTAGCAGCAACTAGTGTGGTGGCGCACCTAACTTGCATTAGCAACACTAACAGCGACTAGTGTGGTGGCGCACCTAACTTGCATTAGCAACACTAACAGCGACTAGTGTGGTGGCGCACCTAACATGCATTAGCAACATTAGCAGCAACTAGTGTGGTGGCGCACCTAACTTGCATTAGCAACACTAACAGCGACTAGTGTGGTGGCGCACCTAACTTGCATTAGCAACACTAACAGCAACTAGTGTGGTGGCGCACCTAACTTGCATTAGCAACACTAGCAGCAACTAGTGTGGTGGCGCACCTAACTTGCATTAGCAACACTAACAGCGACTAGTGTGGTGGCGCACCTAACTTGCATTAGCAACATTAGCAGCAACTAGTGTGGTGGCGCACCTAACTTGCATTAGCAACACTAACAGCGACTAGTGTGGTGGCGCACCTAACTTGCATTAGCAACA